>NW_024418079.1:0-2315 GCF_014898765.1 Herpailurus yagouaroundi | reverse complement strand
CGTCCGACTTCAGCCAGGTCACGATCTCGCGGTCCGTGAGTTCGAGCCCCGCGTCAGGCTCCGGGCTGATGGCTCGGAGCCTGGAGCCTGTTTCCGATTCTGTGTCTCCCTCTCTCTCTGCCCCTCCCCCGTTCATGCTCTGTCTCTCTCTGTCCCAAAAATAAATAAACGTTGAAAAAGAAAATTAAAAAAAAAAAAAAAAAGAACAATGGAGGGAAGAAAAGAGAAGTCCCTGACTCCTTTTGATACAGTGAGCTAAGCTGCCTGGCACAGTAACAGTCTGTTTATGTTGTAGGAGATTGACCTTGAAGCTGAACCAGTGAGATTCACTCTGTTTCTTTTCTATGTTACCTGCTTGGATTTGAAGTCCGTTTGCTTCGGTGTGACCTTCCTACCTATTCACTTCACAGCTCTCTTCATTGGGCACCTTACCTGTTAAAAAGTAGGTCTCAGGGGAAAACATGGTGGAAAAAACTAAAAACTAAAAATAAAATATCCTCGATACCTTAACCTAGCTTTTTGTTTTTGTTTTTGTTTTGAGGGAGAAGGAAAACACAAGTGGGGGATGGGCAGAGAGAGAGGGAGACACAGAATCCGACACAGGTTCCAGGCTCTGAGCTGTTAACGGGAGCTCATTGGGCAGGGGCTCAGAATCACAAACCCTGATATCATGACCTGATCCAAACTCAGCAGCTTAACCAACTGAGCCCCCCAGACACCCCAAACTTAGCTTTTTCAAAAAGTCGTTGTTTCCAATGCACAGATGTGTAGGCAGCCAGCTATGAGATTCCTCTCCTTTATAATGCAGGTATGGGTAAACCAGAATAACTTTTGACTTAGGTATCAAGCCTGGAAACTTGAAATACAAGGCCAACAAGGGATATGTACTTGCACTTCAGTGGTTTGCTGTGGACTCCATTCTGCCCCCTTGTGGACTTAAAATCCCTGTACAGTAGAATTTGTTTATTGAATGGGTTTACCTAGATGGCTCTGGCTTGGGGTGTCTAATGCAGTTTGTGTGAAAAGACGATTGGGGCTGGTGTTATTTCAAATCCTTCCGCCTACCATCTGGGGCTCTTGATTTTGACCACAGACCTTTGCAAGGTGGCTCAGTTACAAGAACAGTTTTCCTGAAAAGCCCATTTTTCAAACAACAATACAAGCTGCATAGACTTGTCAACATTCGGGAAATGACCCACTGAGAGAGCTAGAACCCAAATCGGACCTCCCAGGTATAGGAAGCCAATTGCGTGGCTACCTCTCTATCCCAACACAATCAGTCAGGGCCCTTTCAAAACAAACATTTGAACATTGCTACCCAGAGTGTGCTTTGGATTTATCATTTGTGCTCCCTGGGACACTTGCAAAATTCCACTTTAGGTAACTGCCACGTGGCTACAAATTCCCAGGTGCAGGCATTCAATAGGCATAATCTCTCCATGTAATTCTAATTCTGATTTCAGTTTCTCTCCAGATAGTTTGTTTCTCCAGGCTTTTATTCAGATATTTTTATTCATTAGTAATAATTTTGGGGCTGAAAGCACCAAAAAACAGTATCCAGTTATTAGTACTTTGTTTGGTGCTAACGAGGACATAGGATGATTTAAATTAATGATTATTTGTAAGTGAAGTGATTTTGCCCAACTAGCAATGGAAGAGTGGATCCAGAATGCAAGCTTTTGAATCACAATTCTCTCTGCTTGTTTCTTCACTGACATGTCCCAAGAACCTAGAAAGATGTCTGGGATATGGCAGGTAATCAGTGAATAGCGCATGAATGATGATTTAAGAAGAATAAATATTTTGGGGTGCCTGGGTGACTCAGTCGGTTGAGTGTCCAACTTTGGCCCAGGTCATGATCCTGTGGTTAGTGAGTTCGAGCCCCACTTCAGGCTCTGTGCTGACAGTTTGGAGACTGGAGCCTGCTTCGGATTCTGTCTCTCTCTCTCTCTCTCTCTCTCTCTCTGCCCCTCCCTAGCTTATGCTCTCACTCTCTCTCTCTCTGTCGAAAAGAAATAAACTTAAAAACATTTTTTTAAATAAAAAAGAAAGAATAAATATTCTATATCAGAGTTTACTTTGTAGGAAATTTGGGGTAGTTAATAAAACAATATTTAGGAGCTGATATATGGGATGTGAATGCTTTGTTCATGCTGCTTTTCTGAGTGAATGCCCTTTTTTCCTCTTTACCTGTTGGGAACTTCCAATATTTTTTTCAACGTTTTTTTATTTATTTTGGGGACAGAGAGAGACAGAGCATGAACGGGGGAGGGGCAGAGAGAGAGGGAGACACGGAATCGGAAACAGGCTCCAGG
>NW_024418078.1:0-1182 GCF_014898765.1 Herpailurus yagouaroundi | reverse complement strand
GATACCACACCCTTCCATTTGTCCATCCACATGGTGCGTTCACCTGCTTGCATTGGCAGGAAATAACACTACTTTGGGGGCTTACTTGCTATCCTGATGTCAAAAAAACTGACAATCAGACTGATTATTTAATGTAGACAGGACTTGGAAAACCTGTGTAGGGGTCTGTGTCTGACCTGCTGAGATAATTACACAGGTGAATGGGGCAGATGCAGTCTGAACAGACAGTCATAGAGGTTCAGAGGGAGAGCAGGAAATGTAGTCAGTCTTTTAATAGTGGGGGAAAGGGTAGGCTCTATATTAAAAAGTTTTTTTTTTTCCCGACAGGAGAGAGCCGGAAAATGAAACTAGGCGGAAATGCAGTTTTTTGATCCATGACCTACTATGTGATGCCATGTGCTTCCGGAGCCTGGGAATTGGCTCTGGGAATCCTTACCAATGGTCATCATGGGGATGGTCATCCACGGTCTTGACAATGGCGATCTGGAACTATTTTGTGCAGCTTGCGTGAATCCAGAGGAATCTTTCCCTAATTCTGATGGCAGTGTAGTCGGTTAGGAGTTCGTCATGAGGCCCTTCTCAGCGAGGTGGCACTGGGTGCTCTCTGAAGACCTGATGAACGTCCCATATTCTGTAGAAAGGGTGGCAAGGCTAGACAGTGGCAGAGGCCATGTTCTTATTGTCTGTGGATGATATGACCCAAGTGTACCTGTTAGTTCTTGGACATGGCTATGCATGGCATCAACTTGGTCATATAAGTTATCATGAAGTTCACTCAATCAGTAAAGAAAGGGTTAAGGATTCCTTTCGAAAATACTGTTGCAAAGGGTGTCAGTCCCTGCCTGGAGTTTGGAGCATTCCAAATCTCATTAAGGGCCAAGGACAATGATTCTGGATGTTCCAGGCCAGTTTCCAGGCAGATTTTTCCTGAAGGACTTTTGTGTCTAGTTTTTCATGTTCCATATCTGTTCCCCTAACCCACATATCCTCATCGTCCTCTTCTGTGATGATTAAGGATGATGTGGGGTATGAAATTCTAATTGTCACCCCCAAGTCTTTGCAAGTACATAGTTTGTCTATGTGCTGAAGTGAGTTCCTTGGTCTGGCTAAATCCATAATGGAATGGCAAATCCAGGAACCATCTCAGACATTACATTCTTCACCACACTCGTGGCATTGGCA
>NW_024418077.1:0-1489 GCF_014898765.1 Herpailurus yagouaroundi | reverse complement strand
CCTGGACAGGAGCCAGCACTGCCCAGAGTGCAAACTGCAAGGGGGACACCCTCAAGGTGACCTGGCCCTCTGCCACCCTCATGCCCCTGCTCCGGGACATCTGCCAGTGAGAATGGATAAATGGAGGATCCTCAGCAAAGTGAGGTTTAGGCCATGTGACAGAACAGAGGGCTGTACCGGGTGGCCAGCACCCTGCACCTGGGATCCACTTGTGGGGTTAGGTAACAGTCCCAGGGTGTGGTATTCTGTGACCCTGCACAACAGTTCAGCTGGGGTGGATGTGGGAGAAGCAGGTGAGCCAGTTCAAGCATGCTTACATGGACATAGTAAGGACTCGGTCCCAGAGACATGGCTCTATTCAACACATTCCATCTTTCCTCCAGCTAGTGAATATGGGATATGAAATTTTAACACCCTGAACTTCTCTACCAATTCCACGTCCTGTGGTACTGCTGGGTCACTTTCTATGGACGACTGCTTTTCCTGATTATGGAGACCAATGCTTCCTACTTCCTTGGGATGTGGAGGTGGACATTGTCAATTTTACCTTTATAGGTGACTAAAAAAATAGCTTTGTCGTTTTCCATGTCTCATTCTGGTTAGACATTAGTTTTCAAGCCATTTGATCCTTTTGGTTTTTGGTTTGAAGCTTCCTCTGAGTTTACTGAGGAAACATTTCCCAGTATTCTGTCATGATTGGTGAAGTACAAGGTTGTATTTTAGTATTTTTTTTTTTATGCCAGCTGGGGAGAACAGAAATTACTGCTGACCATGTGTGAGCCCCAAGGGTTTTCTGCTCTAATCCCTTATTGGGTTCTTTCATGGCCTCTGGCAGTCTCCTCCCATGCATGTGTGGTTCCCTCCTCAGCTGTAGATGCCAGGGAGTGGAGGTAACATTGACAGCTTGCACCATGGAGTCTGCACATGATCAAAAGACATTATCAACCATGGAACTCCCTTGTTTGATTAAATATGCTCTACTCCTTTAAAACCCCCTGCATCAGGGAGATACCTCAGAGTTGGCTTTTGGACAGGAGTCTGCATTCTCACCAGTGGCTGGCCTTGTGCATAAAGCTCAAATTCCTTTCCTACCAAAACTAAAACTTTGAACGTTGACCTTTCCAGCAACAGGCAGCTGAATTTGGGTTTTGATAACAATAAAACAGAGTGGAGTGGCAGTTGCCAGGGGCTGGCAGCGAGGCGCAATGAGGGTTAGATATCAAGGGGTGTGATTTTCTGTTATGCAAGACGACTAATTTCTAGAGGTCTTCTCCACAACATTACATGTGTAGTTAACAATACTGTATTGTATGGTAAATTTAGTGAAGAGGGTGGATCTCAGTTTCAGTGAGATCTTACCACAATACACGAGTTTTGCTTCTCACACAAAGTATGCATGGACACACACTCTGTACTTATAAGTGAAAATAATTTTTAAAAATTTACATACTTTGGGTCCTAACCCTGAATATATGCCATTTATAAATAT
>NW_024418076.1:0-6197 GCF_014898765.1 Herpailurus yagouaroundi | reverse complement strand
CCACAGTCAGACTGGTGTGTGCCTTCTCTTCCCCTCTCCTAGGGGCGGGATTCACTGTGGGGTGGGGTGGCCTGTCTGGGCTACTTGCACACTGCCAGGCTTGTGATGCTGGGGATCTGGCGTCTTAGCTGGGGTGGGTAGGCAAGGTGCACAGGGGCAGGAGGGGCAGGCTTAGCTTGCTTCTCCTTAGGTGATCCACTTCAGGAGGGGCCCTGTGGCAGCAGCAGGGAGTCAGATCCGCTGCCGGAGGTTTGGCTCCGCAGACGCGCAGAGTTGGGTGTTTGTGCGGAGCGAGCAAGTTCCCTGGCAGGAACTGGTTCTCTTTGGGATTTTGGCTGGGGGATGGGCGGG
Organism: Herpailurus yagouaroundi; assembly: GCF_014898765.1. Lineage (NCBI taxonomy): Eukaryota > Metazoa > Chordata > Mammalia > Carnivora > Felidae > Herpailurus > Herpailurus yagouaroundi. The sequence goes on along the minus strand of NW_024418076.1, from coordinate 5,846 downwards.
GAAGATGGCGCTGGCGAGCGCCTTTGTTCCCCACCAAACTGAGCTCTGTCGTCCGGGGGCTCAGCAGCTCTCCTTCCCTTTGTCCTCCAGCCTTCCCGCTTTCTGAGCAGAGCTGTTCACTTATGACCTCCCAGCCGCTAAGTCGCGCTTGCTGCCGGAACACAGTCCGTCAGGCCCCTCCGCTTTTTGCAAGCCAGACTCGGGGGCTCTGCTTGGCCGGCGAGCCGCCCCTCCGCCCCGGCTCCCTCCCGCCAGTCCGTGGAGCGCGCACCGCCTCGCCGCCCTTCCTACCCTCTTCCGTGGGCCTCTCGTCTGCGCTTGGCTCCGGCGACTCCTTTCTGCTAATCCTCTGGTGGTTTTCTGGGTTATTTAGGCAGGTGTAGGTGGAATCTAAGTGATCAGCAGGACGCGCGGTGAGCCCAGCGTCCTCCTACGCCGCCATCTTCCCTCTCTCCCTATTTTAATTTTTTAACTTATAAAAGCAGTCCCTGGTCATTGTGGGAATTAGAATTATTATTGATTGTGTTTATCTATATATGCATTTTAATTACAACCCCACCACCCAGTCATAATCACTGCCAAGATTTCACCATACAGTCTTCCACTCTTCTCTCTGCACACTTTTTTCTAGTTGAGATCAAACGTAAAATGTAACATTGTATCTGGACTTGTTTGAACTTCACTTTACCGTGTTATTGCAACCTTTTTTTGGACATTGTATTTCCATATCCTTAACCACCAAGGGGTTTAAGATGGACTTTGGGGTACAATCAGATAGGCCTACAATAGTGAACAGAACAGAGCCAAACCGTGAAGGACAGAAATTAAAGACTGTGACTTGAACATTTAGTACCACAGTTTGGAAAATGTGAAGTACAGAATTTGAATGATGGTTGAAGTCCTTGGGGGGAAAAGTTCGTTGCAAAGGTGGAATTTAATAAGCTTCATGTTGCTCTCGTCCTCAATGCTAAGTCACCCCCATTTAATGAAGGTATTAGAGCAGGTATGGACCAGGCCCCAGATGGTCTGGATGATGGTGATCCACAGTGATGGAAGATAGAGAATGTAAACGGGTGATGGAAGATAGAGAACGTAAACGAAGACCCACGAACTGCAGTCTGGGGAGAAGAGGTGATATGGTTCACTAGTCAGGATGGCACAAAGTTCTAGGGGGCCTAGATGATCAAGACCTTTGCTCCTCTCTGGGCAAAAGACAGATGCTTGTAGCTGTGTCACTGCCACATTAAGAAGAGGAAAGGAATTTTTATGGCTCCATTGGTCATGCTGTCTTAAGTACAAATCTCTACTGAAAAGGGGAGGACAGAGCAGACCACTTTAAGAAAGGAAAGTGAAAACCATTAAGCTGATTTTACCGGTGAATTTGTAATTCTGATGAAGTCAAAACCAGTACATTTTGTCCTTCTGACAAAGCTTTGAGAAAGTATTGTAATTATTCTGATATTGAAAGAGGAAATAGTCAAGGCGTAAGGAAGTTGAGTGATTTTTTTTTAGATGTCTATACCATTAGCCAGATCTCAGTGTGCCTAGTTTGATAGCTTTTCAATTACTCTGTACTGCTTCTCCAGGCTAACCACCATAGTTAAAAAAATTTTTTTGAATGTTTTATTTATTCTTTTTTAAAAATTTTTTTAAATGTTTAATTTTGAGAGAGAGAGGGAGACAGAGCGCGAGCAGGGGAGGGGCAGAGAGAGAGAGGGAGACACAGAATCGGAAGCAGGCTCCAGGCTCCAAGCTGTCAGGACAGAGCCCATCGCGGGGCTCGAACCCATGAACCGTGAGATCATGACCTGAGCCGAAGTTGGACGCTCGACTGTCTAAGGCACCCAGGCACCCCTAACCAGCCTGCTGGTTTATAATTTTAATTATAAATTTTAATTATAATTTTAATTTTATAATCTGTTTATAAAACAGAAGTGTTTTATAATTGACCTCTTTTTTCTAGACTGGATTCTTGGATTTTATACACACACACACACACACACACACACACACACACACACCATATTTATCTAGGTGTGGGTGTCCTTTCACTGGTTTGCCTGGAATTTGAGGAACCCATTTTACCAGTGTGCTCAGTTGTTTTTCTTCGGCTCAAGAAAGTTATCCTCAGTTATATTTTAAACCATTGTCTGTCCTCCAGGTATTCTGGTTTCTTCCTTAAGAATGGCCTACGATGCAAAAGAAAATAAAAAAAAAAAAAAAAAAAGAAAAACAAAGAATAAGCACAATGCATCTCTATTATCCTTTCTGTCTTCTTTGCCGTGTTTTAGTCTTTGTTACATTCCGGAGATCTTCAGAATGTGAATCTTTGCTTTTATTTTTTATGGCGTTAGTATGCCTCTTTACTTGGTGTGTGTCCCTCGGGACTTAACCTTGCCCTCCAGTTGTACCCATTTCTGTGAGTGGGACTTTCATCCATCCGGTTGCTCAAGCGAGGGCCTCTCTGTCTCTGAATACCTACAGACAATTCGTCACAGGTCTTCTGGAAGGTATAGGTATAGGATGGAAAGATAAAAAACAGCACTGGTTTTTCACCACGCTCCACCTGTGTGACCACGGGAAAATTATTTTTCTGAGCTCCCATTTACTTTTTTATAAGAAGTTAAAATAGCCACGTGTCAGAGTCAGATTTTGTTTTCAGTTGTATAATCCCATTCGTTTGAAATGTCCAGAATCAGCAAGTCTAGAGACAGAAAGTATATTAGTGGTAGTTGACAATGGGAGGGTGTTGGTGGAGAAATGGGGAGTGGGTTAGCTCTTAAAGGGTCTGGGGTTTCTTTTTAGGATGATGAAAAATGTTCTAAAAGTGATTATGGTGATGGTTGGATAATTCTGTGAATATACTGATAAGAACCCCTGAAGTGCTCACTTAAAAGAATGGGTTACATGGTTTATGGAGTCTATCTCCACCAAGCTGTTTAAAAAGTAAACATTATTAGTAAATAATATTAGTAATCGTTTCAAAATATTAGTAAATAATATTAGTAAATAAAGGAAAGGCGAGTACCGAGTACACGGTCTCGGGCCTGGATAAAGTCTCCTTGGCTGCATCATAGCGGCCACTGTGGAAGGGCTGCTTCCCTTTAGGAACTGCTGCTTGGAAATTTCTACCCCTTTATGGATTTTGGAAGTTGCTTTTTGCAGCTTCCTAAGGTAAGCACGGTGCAAAAATAATTTGTCACCTGGGGCTTCATAGCAGATGGTGAACAAGTGGCCTCCCAAGGTCCCCATCTGAAAAAGAGTTGAGGGTATACCGTTAAAAAAATTTTTTTTAATGTTTATTTTTGAGAGAAAGCGAGAGCCAGGCCACGAGGGGGGGGGGGGGGGGCAGAGAGAGAGGAGACAGAGACTCTGACGCAGGCTCCAGGCTCCCAGCTGTCAGCACAGAGCCCGACGTGGGGCTGGAACGCACGAACTGGAATATCATGACCTGAGCCGAAGTCGGATGCTTAACTGACTGAGCCACCCAGGCGCCCTGAGGGTACACCTTTTAAGGAGTTTGATTTGCTTATCTCCACTGAGAAAGATCCTCCAAAGTGGAGTTACTTTGATGAAGTTTTACTAGAGACAGTTGATGTAATCTGAAAGCTTTAAGAGTTGGGGATACCACCTTGAGCCTTCATTTTGTAAGGGATCATATCGTCTGGTCTCCACAGGAAAACATGATGAGGGAGGCTGAAAATCAGGGACACACCTTGGGCTTTGATTTTGTCAGGAGCTCAGTCTGCTTCTTTCTACTGGAAACCATCCCAAATTGTGTGTGTGTGTCTGTGTGTACATATATACATTGTAAATAATCTATCTTCTGTTTTTTGTTATTTTATTTTTTTATTTTGAAAGAGAGAGAGAGAGCAAGTGGGTGAAAGGGGCAGAGGGTGGGGGGGAGAGACAGAGAGACAGAGACAGAGACAGAGAGAGAGAGAGAGAGAGAATATCTTAAGCAGGCTCCATGCTCAGCCCCGAGCCCAGTGCGGGGCTCGACCCCACGACCCTGGGATCATGACCTGAGTCGAAATCAAGAGTCGGACACTCAATTGACTGAGCCACCCAGGCACCCCAATCTATCTTCTAAAGTAAAATGAGTGGTTATTTCAGATTAAGTCACTTGAAAGAATACTGAGTTACTTACCCCAGAGGACAGTTTCGAGCATTTGCGACGAGAGAAGGAAACAAATATTTTGGAAAAACATAAAATAAAATGTGACTGTGACTGAAAGAAATCGGTGCATTTGCATCTTTCTTAATAACACAGAAAGGAAAATTAAGAAATGAGCATATTTGTATGGTGTGGGAGAAAGCGACTGTCTCTTGAGTGGCCCATTTCTTTTTGGATCTCCATGCAAAAGGCAAGCTGGAGTCATGCTGGGACCAAGGAGGCTGGGGCAACCTAGATAGGACATCGGTAGGGAGGCCATGTGACTGGCCCTGAGGCACCTCACAGGTTGTCATCTCAAGTACTGTTGCAGAGCCAAATGCTGAAGCGAATAAAATATGTTCTAGTTATGCTTGGGAGACCTCCCAGGCCCAGCTGCCTTACTTTCCTCCTCCCTTTGCTTTCTTTTGCCAAGAAAATGCTAGAAGGGAAAGGCAAGAGGAGGGGAGAGGGCTGGGCTGACTCCATCACTGAATTATATATGTTACGCTTTTATTTGCATTTGGACAAGCTTGGATTGCCTATCAGCTTCATGTTTACTTAGCAAGTTCAGGATGCTAAGTCCCTACTAGGAAGATGCCTACTAGGAAGATTGCTTTGACTCTGTCCATTAACTTTGTCATTTACAAAAACAGACAGATAATAATTATTTTCCTACCTTTTCCAAGATTGCTTGTCTTCAGAATATAAAGCACCAAACTCACTTGTCATCACTTAGGTGATGTTTTAAAAACCATTTCACAAGATCAAATAATTCACATTTAAAATGAGACTAGAGGCACCTGGGTGGCTCAGTAGGTCGATTTCGGCTCAGGTCATAATGTCACGGTTCCTGGGATAGAACCCCACGCCAGGCTCTGCACTGACAGCGTGGAGCCTGCTTGGGATTCTCTGTCTCTGTCTCTCTCTCTCTCTCTCTCTCTCTCTCTGCCCCTCACCTGCTTGTGCACGCTTTCTCTCTCAAAAAAAAAATACAAAAAATTAAATAAAATGAGATTAAAATGTTTAGCTCAATGAAAAGAAAAAAAAAGTGAATGCAAGTGAAATCTTTTCTACATATTAAAAAAGCAGAGATTCTCTCTTTTTTTTTTTTTTGGTTTGTTTTAAATATGACATATGTTGGTAAGGGTAGGGGGAAGTAGGACTTTCATAGCTTTCTAGAAGGTTGAAATAAATATGCCCTTTCTGAGGACAACTTGGCTCTGTGTATCAAAACTTGAAGAAGTTGTGAAGCGTTTGATTCAGTAACACCACCTCTTGGAGTGCATTTGAAATAAAGGATGAAAGATGTGCATAAAGTCATTTTTTTTTTCAAGGAAGTTTGGTAGAGGGTCACTTTTCACAGCAAAATGTTTGATACAATTTCTCGCCCAATAACAGGCAGTTGGTTAAGTAAGTGGAATGCATGGTGAGATAGAATACAGTTGTTAAAAGGCCTAATGTGAAGGAATATTTATTGATATAGGGAAATGTTCCCAAAGGTATAGATCCTTGTCGATGCATCTTTCAGCACATTATAACATGGTTTATAAAAATGAGATTGTTGAGAACTGAGAGCAAACTGAGGGTTGATGGGGGGTGGGAGGGAGGAGAGGGTGGGTGATGGGTATTGAGGAGGGCACCTTTTGGGATGAGCACTGGGTGTTGTATGGAAACCAATTTGACAATAAAT
>NW_024418075.1:0-2072 GCF_014898765.1 Herpailurus yagouaroundi | reverse complement strand
GAAAATGGAATTATTACAACCAATCCCTCAGAGATACAAACAATTATGAGAGAATACTATGAAAAATTATATGCCAACAAATTGGACAACCTGGAAGAAATGGACAAATTCCTGAACACCAACACTCTTCCAAAACTCAATCAGGAGGAAATAGAAAGCTTGAACAGACCCATAACCAGCGAAGAAATTGAATCGGTTATCAAAAATCTCCCAACAAATAAGAGTCCAGGACCAGATGGCTTCCCAGGGGAGTTCTACCAGACGTTCAAAGCAGAGATAATACCTATCCTTCTCAAGCTATTCCAAGAAATAGAAAGGGAAGGAAAACTTCCAGACTCATTCTATGAAGCCAGTATTACTTTGATTCCTAAACCAGACAGAGACCCAGTAAAAAAAGAGAACTACAGGCCAATATCCCTGATGAATATGGATGCAAAACTTCTCAACAAGATACTAGCAAATCGAATTCAACGGCATATAAAAAGAATTATTCACCATGATCAAGTGGGATTCATTCCTGGGATGCAGGGCTGGTTCAACATTCGCAAATCAATCAGTGTGATACATCACATTAACAAAAAAAAAGAGAAGAACCATATGATCCTGTCAATCGACGCAGAAAAGGCCTTTGACAAAATCCAGCACCCTTTCTTAATAAAAACCCTTGAGAGTCGGGATAGAAGGAACATGCTTAAAGATCATAAAAGCCATTTATGAAAATCCCACAGCTAACATCATCCTCAACGGGGAAAAACTGAGAGCTTTTTCCCTGAGATCAGGAACACGACAGGGATGCCCACTCTCACCGCTGTTGTTTAACATAGTGCTGGAAGTTCTAGCATCAGCAATCAGACAACAAAAGGAAATCAAAGGCATCAAAATTGGCAAAGATGAAGTCAAGCTTTCGCTTTTTGCAGATGACATGATATTGTACATGGAAAATCCGATAGACTCCACCCAAAATCTGCTAGACCTGATACATGAATTCAGCAAAGTTGCAGGATACAAAATCAATGTACAGAAATCAGTTGCATTCTTATACACTAACAAGGAAGCAACAGAAAGACAAATAAAGAAACTGATCCCATTCACAATTGCACCAAGAAGCATAAAATACCTAGGAATAGGTCTAACCAAAGATGTAAAGGATCTGTATGCTGAAAACTATAGAAAGCTTATGAAGGTAATTGAAGAAGATTTAAAGAAATGCAAAGACATTCCCTGCTCATGGATTGGAAGAATAAATATTGTCAAAATGTCAATACTACCCAAAGCTATCTACACATTCAATGCAATCCCAATCAAAATTGCACCAGCATTCTTCTCGAAACTAGAACACGCAATCCTAAAATTCATATGGAACCACAAAAGGCCCCGAATAGCCAAAGGAATTTTGAAGAAGAAGACCAAAGCAGGAGGCATCACAATCCCAGACTTTAGCCTCTACTATAAAGCTGTCATCACCAAGACAGCATGGTATTGGCACAAAAACAGACACATAGACCAATGGAATAGAATAGAAACCCCAGAACTAGACCCACAAACGTATGGCCAACTCATCTTTGACAAAGCAGGAAAGAACATCCAATGGAAAAAAGACAGTCTCTTTAACAAATGGTGCTGGGAGAACTGGAAAGCAACATGCAGAAGGTTGAAACTAGACCACTTTCTCACACCATTCACAAAAATAAACTCAAAATGGATCAAGGACCTGAATGTGAGACAGGAAACCATCAAAACCCTAGAGGAGAAAGCAGGAAAAGACCTCTCTGACCTCAGCCGTAGCAATCTCTTACTCGACACATCCCCAAAGGCAAGGGAATTAAAAGCAAAAGTGAATTACTGGGACCTTATGAAGATAAAAAGCTTCTGCACAGCAAAGGAAACAACCAACAAAACTAAAAGGCAACCAACGGAATGGGAAAAGATATTTGCAAATGACATATCGGACAAAGGGCTAGTATCCAAAATCTATAAAGAGCTCACCAAACTCCACACCCGAAAAGCAAATAACCCAGTGAAAAATGGGCAGAAAACATGAATAGACACTTCTCTAAAGAAGACATCCAGAT
>NW_024418074.1:0-3212 GCF_014898765.1 Herpailurus yagouaroundi | reverse complement strand
CGCCCCCGCGCCCCGCCGCCGGCCCCGCCGGCCCCCCGCGCGAGATGATGGACGGCCGCCTCCTGGAGCACCCGCATGCCCAGTTCGGGGGCTCGCTGGGCGGCGTGGTGGGCTTCCCCTACCCGCTGGGCCACCACCACGTGTACGAGCTGGCCGGCCACCAGCTGCAGTCGGCCGCCGCCGCCGCCGCCGCCGCCGCCTCGGTGCCCTTCTCCATCGACGGCCTGCTCAGCGGCTCGTGCGCCGCCGCCGCCGCCTCCGTGGTCAACCCCACGCCGCTGCTGCCGGCCGCCTGCGGGGTAGGAGGCGACAGCCAGCCATTCAAGCTGTCAGGTAGGTGCAGCGGGCGCAGAGGGCACCCTCATCGGGCGCAGGAGCTGGGCTGCCGGGGGGGGGGGGGCAGCGGGTGGGGGGGGGGGGGGACGCCGCCCAGCGAGCCCCCGAACTGGGCATGCGGGTGCTCCAGGAGGCGGCCGTCCATCGTCGCGCGCGTGGGCCGGGCGGCCCCGGCCGACGCGCGGGGGGGGGGTTGCCCAAGCCACCTCCGCCCCCCCCCCCCCCGCGGTCTGCCACCCCGGCGCAGGGGTCCCCGGACCCGGGCGGCCGACAGGTGTCCAGGGGGTGGATGTGGCCTGGGCCCTGGCTGAGCCCTGCGGCGTCCTCTGCGTGCCCGCAGACTCGGGGGACCCCGACAAGGAGAGCCCGGGCTGTAAGCGGCGGCGCACCCGCACCAACTTCACCGGCTGGCAGCTGGAGGAGCTGGAGAAGGCGTTCAACGAGAGCCACTATCCCGACGTGTTCATGCGCGAGGCGCTGGCGCTGCGCCTGGACCTGGTCGAGTCCCGAGTGCAGGTAAAGGCCGCCGCTCCCCGCGGGAGGCCGCGTCCCGCCGCCGCTAGGCCTGCCCGGCGCCGGTCCCGCCTTTGTTCCAGGTGGGGACCGCGGCCCCGCTTCCGAGCCCGCCTCGCGCTCGCCGGCCCCGCGGTGGTAGTGGGGTGCCGGGGTTCGACGCTTCGCGGAGAGAAAGCGAGGTGGCTCGGGAGGGGCCGGAGGCCCCGAAGTAGCCGGAACAGCAGCTGCGTCGGACCCGGGAGCTGCGTGGTGGGGGGGGTCGGGCGACGGCGCAGAATGAAGCGTCAGAGGGCTGGGAGGCGGTGAGGGGTGCGGGGGCGGGAGGGAGCCGGCCCGGCTCGGACCTGGAAGAGGCCCGGAGCACGTACCCTTCCTAGCCCTCGCCTGGGCCTGGGCGCTCGGCCCGGAGCAGACGCGTTTGTTTGTTTACCTCTCGCCTTTAAACTATTCAGACGGAGACATGTATTTATCCAACGCTTTGCAGAAGGAGGTTAGCTGAGGAAGGGGAGGCGGACACGGCAGCGGGAAGAAGGTGTCTGAATCTTTCGTACTCTCGGTTTTCTTTCCCCGGTACTTTGATGTTATTCGGACGTTGCCGGCGTTGGTTGTTTTTTTTTTTTTTTTTTAAATATAGTGTCAGTTTGTTGGATTAAAAATTCAGGATGAATTGCGCATAATCGGGTGTTTCCCTGAAGTACAGAAATCTTTTTCTGGGGTCGGAGTGGCGGTGAGCCGGGGTGTGCAGCTGTGGGAGCAGGGCTTTGAGGCAGACGCCTGGCAACGCGGGTTTAGCACCAATAGCTTTGTCTAAAAGGTGTTCTCCACCCCAGCTCGCGCTGCCCCTCATGACCTCTTCTGTTTATAAATCCTTTCATCCAATTTGTTTAAGTGTCTTAAGCAAAGACCTCTTCATCCCCCCCCCCCCGTGTGATAATGAGCATTACTTGGTGACAAGTCAGCCTGGAATTTGCACCCCCCAAAAAAAAGTATTGGAAGGAAGGAAGGAAGGAAGGAAGGAAGGAAGGAAGGAAGGAAGGAGCGAGCTCCAGCCTTGGAGAGGTTACAGCTTAGAACCGTCACCTCGGCACCAGCAAGGCTCCCTGTGACCAGGCCAGCCGCTATTGTGGCTGGTCTCTCCATGGCCCCAACAAAGAATTCAAATTATCGTGATCTCTCGGGGAGGGTGGTGTGCCTGGGGCCGACAGAGATTTGCCTGTGTGTACGGGGTGGGGGATCGGTACCTGGGACCAGGGTTCCCCAGGACAAGGCCTGCACAGAGGGCAGAAGAGCTGCTGGGGCCCAGGCCGCTCCTGCAGCACCTGGCGGCTGGCATCTTCCCTGTCTGCCTTCCTCCCTGGCCTAAGCCCAGCACTGCTTCCAGAGGGCTCTGTTGGTGGCCTAGAGCCTCCAGAAAGAAGGATGTGTGCGAAGGTGGGGGGGGGCTGCTGGACCCCTCCCCCTAAGCTCGGCTTCCCAGGCCCTTCTAGAAGAAGCACCCAGATTTCCCTTTAGGGGGGCCCCCAATATGTGGGCTTTGACTCAGTCTCCAGGGGGCCGAAGACAGGTGTGGAGGGCAGCTGAGCCCAGCCACTGGTGGTCCTCAGGCCAGACGGTCAGCACCAGGCCAGGCAGGCTGCTTAGAACAGGAGCTGTGAGAAGCCAAGAGGGGCGACGAGGGGCTGCTCCTTGCGCGCCTCCCGACCAGGAACCAGGAGCCCTCAGGGGCCAGACCGGCCGTACCCAGCGAAGGGGCAGCTCCCAGTTCCCTGAGGTGAGAAGCCAGAGTGGGAAGCTGGCCCAGAGGCCCCATCTACCTCCTTCCGGGTGGAAAAGATGCTCTTTGGAACCTGCAGCTTGAGTGCCGAAACCCAGCTCAGGGCTGGCTGGGCCTCGTGCGTTGGCTTCCGCGCCCCCCCCCCTCCACTCCATTACCCCTCGGCCCGGAGCGGAACCGAGGTTGTACAGGCCTGTCGGGGGGGGGGGCAGTGGGGAGGCCCGAAGTCCCAGCGGCAAGCCCGCCGCCTGACTGTGCCTTCCTTTCCCCTGTCCGGCTGCTCTAGGTCTGGTTCCAAAACCGCCGGGCCAAGTGGAGGAAGAAGGAGAACACGAAGAAGGGCCCGGGGCGGCCGGCTCACAACTCACACCCCACCACGTGCAGTGGCGAGCCGATGGACCCGGAGGAGATCGCGCGCAAAGAACTGGAGAAGATGGAGAAGAAGAAGCGCAAGCACGAGAAGAAGCTGCTCAAGAGCCAGAGCCGCCACCTGCACTCGCCGGGCGGCTTGTCCCTGCACAGCGCCCCCAGCTCGGACAGCGACAGCGGCGGCGGCGGCCTGTCCCCCGAGCCGCCCGAGCCGCCG
>NW_024418073.1:0-3429 GCF_014898765.1 Herpailurus yagouaroundi | reverse complement strand
AGGTTTTCCTCTATTTAAAAATCCTAATGAGGGCCACCTGAGCAGTTTAGTGAGTTGAGTCCAACTTTGGCTCAGGTCATGATCTCGTGGTTTGTGGGTTCGAGCCCCACATCGGGCTGTGCACTCCTTGGCATTCTCTCTCTTCTCTCTCTCTCTCTCTCTGCCCTTCCTGCAGCTCTCTCCCTAAAAATAAACAAAGGAACTTTAAAAAGAATCCTCATCGGGGCACCTGGGTGGCGCAGCCGGTTAAGCGTCCGACTTCAGCCAGGTCACGATCTCGCGGTCCAGGAGTTCGAGCCCCGCGTCAGGCTCTGGGCTGATGGCTCAGAGCCTGGAGCCTGTTTCCGATTCTGTGTCTCCCTCTCTCTCTGCCCCTCCCCCGTTCATGCTCTGTCTCTCTCTGTCCCAAAAAGAAATAAACGTTGAAAAAAAAAAAATTAAAAAAAAAAAAAAGAATCCTCATCAATTCATACAGTTTTTAATACATGAAGGTGCAAAAAAAGGAAAAACACTACATTACGAAGCCAAGAACTGCCAGGCAGGAAGAAAAGAGGACGGGAAGAGAGTGACGTGCATCATCCTATGACAGAGCAAGGCCAGGGAGAGGAGAAAACCCAGAGCAGGCGGGAAACCAGGGCAGAGCTGATGAGGCATCACCATGCAAGAACATTGCTCCAGATGGCAGCGGGGAGGCTCTGGCGTCACCGCACTCAGGGTTATTATTCTATATCTAGCAAAGCGTATTTACTAGGAAGAGGCTGGTTCTCCTTTGGTACCACGAAAGATAATTTCGACTAATTCATTTGTTCTGCTGAATTGACAGCCACTGCAGATGCATCTGCATGCCTTATAAACACATCCTTGGTTCATTTACTGGCTTCTCATACAGAAGTGCAATATCTAGTTGGACAGATACAAATAAGTGGTTCTTGTTCCAAGGGCTGAGCTTTGGACGTTAAGGAAATCAAAATGCTTTAAGCAGGAGGAATGTGACACACGGCATCTGAGACGCTGTCAAGTCCAGTCCCGCTCCACACCGATTTGCTAAGCAGCGAGCATTTTCCAGACACCCAGATTCATGCTGAAGGTACAGATGCAAACAGACACAGCTCCACCCCGAAGGAAGCCAAAGTGCAGTGAGGGAGACAGACCCAGAAGCAACGATGAGACACAGCCCAAAGAAATGTAGTGCTGAACGCCAGTTCAAGCAATAGGGCGTGGGGCTACAAAGGAAGGGATGCCGAGAAACAAGGAGTAAATGGTGCTGGGTGTGGCTCAACAATGCAAGCATGTCGTGAAGACTCCCAGAGGAAAGAGACCATGTCTCCCCACGCTTCCCACGTCTCCCTACGTTAACAGAGCTCCATGTTAAGAGGGCACTAAAGAAATAGGATAAATAAAATAGCATTTTGGAGATGCTAACAGCAGAATCTGCTGTGAACATTGGCCAAAGTGGTGGGAGGAAATGCAGACAACACAGCCATCCATGCCTCTCCCTTTGCTCATGCTTCCGGGGTGTGTGTTGGGCGGGGGGGGGGGGGGGGGGTGGTTGCTCTCGCCAGAGGATGGGCTACGGGGTTGGGGAGCTCTAAGGATCAGTGCTGGGGCCCAAGCTAACAGCAATAAGTAGAGGGCTCACCACTTCCTGCCAGAGGTTGTAGAAATCACTTCTCTGTGGTCCATTGAACCAAAGGGTCAACCACACAACAGCTAGGTGTGTGCAAGTTGGACGCTGGAGAAACCTGATGAGGCCAGAAGGGCAGGGATACTCCAGAGGAAGGCTCTCGTGCAGTAACTGAAGACGAAGATAGGGTCATTTTGAAATCATGTCTGAATCCCAGTGAGGCGCGTTCCGACATGGTTCAGCTTGACCGCTTTATGTAAACATTGAAGTGCCATCGCCTGGCCAGGACAAACTTTTCCCAGGAGAGGATGTTCTCTCAACTCAAGAGGAAGAGGACAGTGGAAGCAGGAGAGGTGATGTCATGAATGTTAAAGAACCCCTTCCTTTGAACGTTTTTTAATAGAAGAGAGAGAGCTCCAGGGGGAGGGGGCAGTTCAGAGAACACCTGCTTTTGGGGCCCCCCACGGGAATACCTTTGCCCAGAAGGGCAAAGATGGCCTTCACTGGGGAACAAAGTGGAAACTACTTCAAGAAATTAAGAGGAGATAACCAAACCAGAGAAAGTAAATATTAATGGGTAAAGTAGGGGAGTCAAAAAATAGCAATAATGTGCATTCCCCTTTTACTAATTATTGTTAGTGCTAGCATTTTAATCTAAAGACATATGGACTTCCAGCTACTAATAATCATTGAATCACACAGCTCTCTCTCAGCCCAGAAATATTGCCTGTCAACTTTCTTCTTTTAAAAAAATATTTCTCATAAAAGTTACTTGTTCGTTGTAGAAAGCGTAGAAAGTACAGAAGCGATAAAGCCAGACATAATAATCACTCATAAAATCTCTCTACTGATAACACGTCAGTGTATTTCCTTCATCTCTTGATTTATACACACAGATTATAACTTCCTATCAGCACCCCAGGTCGCATTATCACGTGCTTATCACGTGCCAGGCATTAAGATAAACTTTCTACAAGCTTTCTCTCCGCTGACCCTAGAAACAGTATCACGGGGCAAATAACTCTCGTACATAATAAAGCTTAGGGGGATGAAATAATCTGCACAAAGTACAAGAAGAGGCAGCCTTCAAAATTCACCCAGAGTCTATTTTTAATAAAACTTATTTGTTTCATTTTTATATGGGTGATCACGTTCCCATGTCATTAAAACACAGCAGTTGCGGGAGGGGAAGGAAAAAAAAAAAAGAGGTTAGAGTGGGAGAGAGCCAAAGCATAAGAGACTCTTAAAAACTGAGAACAGGGGCGCCTGGGTGGCTCAGTCGTTAAACAGCCTACTTCGGCTCAGGTCATGATCTCACGGTCTGTGAGTTCGAGCTCGCGTCGGGCTCTGTGCTGACAGCTCAGAGCCTGGAGCCTGTTTCAGATTCTGTGTCTCCCTCTCTCTGACCCTCCCCCGTTCATGTTCTGTCTCTCTCCGTCTCAAAAATAAATAAACGTTAAAAAAAAAAAAAAAAAAAACACACACAGGGGCGCCTGGGTGGCGCAGTCGGTTAAGCGTCCGACTTCAGCCAGGTCACGATCTCGCGGTCCGTGAGTTCGAGCCCCGCGTCAGGCTCTGGGCTGATGGCTCAGAGCCTGGAGCCTGTTTCCGATTCTGTGTCTCCCTCTCTCTCTGCCCCTCCCCCGTTCATGATGCTCTGTCTCTCTCTGTCGCAAAAATAAATAAACGTTGAAAAAAACAAACAAACAATATACTGAAAAAAAAAAACAAAAACAAAAAAACAAAAAACTGAGAACAAACTGAGGGTTGATGGGGGGGTGGGAGGGAGAGGAGGGAGGGTGATG
>NW_024418072.1:0-9814 GCF_014898765.1 Herpailurus yagouaroundi | reverse complement strand
GTCCCCAAGTCGGTGACGGTGATGGTGATGTTGTACTCGGCCTGGCTTTCTCTGTCCAGTGGGAGTCCTGCTACCAGAGTGTAGAAATTCTTGAAGGTAGGCTTCAGGAGAAAGGGGAGATCGTCCTCAATTGAGCACACCATCCTCCCGTTGTCCCCAGAATCTTGGTCTCTTACACTGAAAATAGCGACCACCATCTCAGGCGACGAATTTTCTGGTATGGGGCTGGTAAGAGATGTCATGACTATTTCTGGTGGGTTGTCATTCACATCCACAACCTGAACTAAAACTGCTGATTTTCCTGAAAGGCCACCACCATCTGTTGCCTGAATATTTATTGTAAATGACTGAATTAATTCAAAATCCAGAAGCGCTTTTAAGCGGATTTCACCAGAAATTGGATGGATTTCAAATGTTTTCCGTATGTCTCTGGAGACATGGGAAAATGAGTATGATAGTTCTCCATATATTCCCGCATCCAAATCTGTAGCAGACACCCTAACGACCAAGGAGTCCAGAGGGCTGTTTTCTGGTACCTGAACCTCATAGACAGACCTCTCAAACTCTGGAGCATTGTCATTGATATCGAAGACCAAAATACGAACAAGTGTAGTTCCAGACCTGGGCGGGGACCCGCCATCCAAAGCTGTTACAATTAATGTAAACTCAGATTCCTTTTCTCGATCCAGAGATTGGTCCAGGAACAGCTCTGGGTATTTTCTTCCATCATCACTGTCTTGTAATTTAAGATGGAAATAAGGATTGGGGCTTAATGTGTAGTTTTGGACACCATTCTTTCCTACATCCAAGTCCTGGGCACTGTCCATTGGAAATGAGGCTCCTGGAGCAGTACCTTCTGAGATTTTCAGAAGTATATGTTTGTCTAGGAATGCAGGGGTATGATCATTTATGTCATTGACCCAAAGCTCAGCCCGAAAAAACTGTAAAGGATTTTCAAATAATACCTGGAAATGCAATATACATGGTTCTGTGAGATGGCAAAGTGCCTCCCGGTCCAGTTGTTCATTTAAGAGCAAGTTGCCAGTCTGCTGATCCAACTGTAAATATGGTTTATGGTCATCAAAGATGACTCTTGCCCCCCGTGCAACCAAGTCTTCAACACCCAAACCTGTATCTTTCACCACATTGGCTATAAAGGAGCCAATTTCCATTTCCTCTGATACAGAATAGCGCCAGGGCTCTGAACACACCAAAGACCCTCCCAGGAAAACAAAGAAAAGCAGCACTTGCCTTATCTGCTGAGGGCACCTCTCTCCTGACTCCATGGCTCCTTAGCCAAATGTCTTTTTGCAGAAATGTTTCAACTCAGTCGCAAACAGCTCCTCAATTGCTCCTCTTATCTATCAGCCTGGACCACTGGTAATCTGTGGATTTGTAATCCTGCCACAAAGGTGTTGTTGGTTCCTTAGCTTTCTTTTGAAATCCTCTTTTCCCCCTTCCTGCTTCTCCTGTGCTCTCAGTTCCACTGACTAATGGAGACCAGAGCATTTGATGATACAGAAAAGTCCCCATCTTATCCTGCAGCGCCACCACGCGACTGCAGATTCTCAGGTTTTAAAAAGTCAAGTAAGTGTGAGACAAAATATTAATTTATCTTCTGTATTGATTAATTTAAATTACACTTTCTCCTATATTCTTATTTTCTGAGTTGCATTCTTTGTGATATGCGATGCTATTACTATTCAGTCTTTAACAGAATAAACTACAATCTGTTAAGAGCTGGGTGAATACAAAAATCATATGTAAGATATAGCCCCCAATTCAAGTAAGTTATGATCTCTCTTTGAAGACAATGTATAAAATAACTACAAATAGTTAAGTGGATTCATGTAATTGATTTTGTAAGCAGAATGTTCCCAGGAAAATTGGAAAGGAAAGGGGAACCAGAGGCTTTAGTCTTCTTTAGCTATCAGCAAAGTCTCTTAGAAAAGACAATAAGATCATGCATTTGTAACTGAACCTGATACATGCAAATAGTTGCTTTGGGGAGGCTGGGCATTTCAGGTTCGGTAAATGGTACTATTTACTTAGGGATACTCTGTAGGAGACTTACCTGTCAGCAGTAGAAAGTAAATACTCAACAGTAGTTAATAAAGTAAGATATGTCGAGTTTCTGACATTAAAAAGTTGAACAAACTAGATCCAAGTTTAGTTGTGGAAAATAAACCTATTTTGTAGACCCAGGCCTTCCAGAGGCATAATTATAAATATTTTACTCATCCATTCATTACTTTGTCGAGCAAATATTTATTGAGCATATAACTTGTGCTAGGAATAGCAGTGAGTATTAGCGATACAGTGGTAAGCAGACAGACATAGTTCCTGTCCTGAAAGATGGAGGCAGAAAAGTGATTACACATTTAAAAATAGAACATATGGGGCGCCTGGGTGGCGCAGTTGGTTAAGCGTCCGACTTCAGCCAGGTCACGATCTCGCGGTCCGTGAGTTCGAGCCCCGCGTCAGGCTCTGGGCTGATGGTTCAGAGCCTGGAGCCTGCTTCCGATTCTGTGTCTCCCTCTCTCTCTGCCCCTCCCCCGTTCATGCTCTGTCTCTCTCTGTCCCAAAAATAAATAAACGTTGAAAAAAAATTTAAAAAAAAAAATAAAAATAAAAATAGAACATAATGAATACCATGATAGCAAAAGTTCATATGCTATTGTTAACGACATAGATAAGGGTCATCTGACCAGAATTTGGAAATACAGGAAACACTTTCCTGGAACAAAAATTGGGGGTTAAGTAAAATTTCCAGACAATTTCAAAAAACACTTGTACAAATCTGAGATGACAGAACTGTTTTGGAATAACTAAAATAGGATCAATATGGCTGAGCCATAGAGCAAGAGGAAAGAAATGAGAACTGAGACTGGAGAGATAAGCAAATATTTTGTAAGCCCTGCCAAGGCATTTGGACTCTACGTCAGTGGAAATGCAATGTTTTAAAGGCTTTTAAATATAAAAGGAGATGATATTAACCTCAACTAGAAATGCAATAATAAGATTGTATTAAAAAGATGACAAGGGACGCCTGGATGGCTCAGTCGGTTAAGCATCCAACTTGGGCTCAGGTCATGATCCCATGGTTCCGGAGTTTGAGCCCATTGCAGAGCCTGCTTTGGATCTTCTGTCTCCCTCTCTGTCTGCCCCCTCCCTCTCTCAAAAATAAGCATTTTAAAAAATGATAACTTTACAGGATGTGTGACAGATTTAAACATGGAGGAGGTCTGATAAGAAAAAGTGAAGTAAATGTACCTTTTTTCAGGTTTAGGGAATGGAGTGAATGTTGGTGCTATTAACTGATAGAAAAAAACAGGAAGAGGAGAAGAAAGAAACAGGTATAGAGTTGGAGGTAATGTTTAGGTTTGAGGAAGGAAAAATTTTAATTTAAAACATGTTGAGTTTGAATTATCCATAGAGCATCCCATATAAATAGTTCTATAAATGATCTTACATTATATAAATAAAGTTGAGAAGAGACGTTTGAGGGGCAGAAGCTAATTTGGGGTTTATTGGTATAAATAGTGATTGCAGCCCTTAAAGAATGTAAGCTGTACATTAGGAGTGTGCTTGATTTTGTGATTTCAGAGATGATGTAGTTCTGAGAGACTACCATCTCCAGAAAGTGACCATGATCTTAGGTGACTAAGACTAGACTAGAAATGAATGTCACCAGAAACAAAGATGGCTAGAAGAGAGGTCAGACTCCTGGACTTGAAATTGTGGCAAGGAATGGACAGAGGAAAACTGTAAGAAGTTATATTTGAGAAATCAAATGTCTTTACGCCACCTCTCTCCTATGATCTTGTTTAATTTTTTAGTTTATTTATTTTGAGAGAGAGAGAGAGAGAGTTCAAGCAGGAGAGGGACAGACAAAGAGTTAGAGATAGAACCCCAGGCAGGCTCCAGGACAGTGTGCGGAGTCCAGAGTCTAACTAGGGGCTTGAGGGTAGGTCTTGAATCCACAAGCCAGGATATCATGACCTGAGCTGAAATCAGTAGTCCCTCGGCCAACTGACTGAGCCACCCAGGTGCCCCCCCCCCCCATCTTGTTTATTTTAAACCCAAACTGATCTCTCTCATTTGATTCTCATTTAATGACTCTTATGTGCAAAGACTGTTAAGGCAGAAGATTTGCTAATCTCTTTCAGCATATTGAAGATATCTTACTTTTAGTTTTCAGTGCCACAGTTTAGAGATTGTCAACATGGAACATAGCTGTCTGTCTAACTGTCATGTATTTAAAGATTACATGTCTTTTCCCTATGCGTTTTCATTTTTATATATTTTTTTAATTTATGCAATCTCTATATATCTTATATATAATATATATATTGTATATATATATTATATATATATATATATATAATATATATATATAAATTTTTTACGTGGGCTCCACACCCAACGTGGGGCTTGAATTCACAACCCTAAGATTAAGAGTCATGTGCTCCACCAATGAACCAGCCAGACATCCCTACAATATTTTTCAAATATTGCTTCTGATCCTATCTTAAACCTTTTTAGCTGTCCTATGTTTCTAACCATATCCTCCATATTTTTCATCTTCTGAACTCTCTGAGCTATATGCTAGATAAATTATATTCTGACCTATCTTTCACTTCTCAAATTATTCATCTGGTAATATCTACTTTCCTAATAAACCTTTTATTGAGTTTTGATTGAATTTAAATTTTGGTTATATATTTCAGATATAGGATTTCTATTTGGTTCTTTAATAATCTGTCACATTTCTTATTCCCTATACATCTTCAAGTATAACCTTTAAGTGTTCAGTATATTATTAGATTATGTCTGCTAATCAAAATGTTTGAGGTATACTTCTGTGTTCTGTTTTTTTTTTCTGCTGGCTCTCACTCATGGTGTCATGTTTCCTTGTGTATGCAGGTATCTTTGTTCAAGTTAAGAATGGAAAATTTATTTATATGAATGTTTTTAGCCTTAGGATGAGCTTTCTTACATAGAAGGTCTGCTTTTGGTTCCATCAGGATCTGGAAGCACTACTTGTCAACAACCACCAACAAGTTCAGAGCTGAATTTCCACACAAGGACTTGCCCATTTCCAGTTTACTTTCATCTCAAAGGTATATCTCTTAGGGATCCATTTTTATTAATGCAGAGCTCTTCTATAAACTTCTCACTTTGTTATGCTTTGATTTCCTCCCTTATTATATAAACCATCAAAATATAAACCTTATTAATATAAACCTCCCTTATTATATAAACACTTTCCAGGATTCTATAGATTCCAGGGAAAAGGTAGTTTTTAGGTTCATTTATCTCCTTGGATTACCCTTAGACATTAATTGTGACCTGATAATATATTAGTGTCTTATTAGCTAATTTTTTTCAGTGGAAGCATTGGTCTACATAATCTATACCATCCTTATGAAAAATAAGTCTCAAGGATATTATTATGTCTCAAAGTTACAACTCTTAGCTTCCTAGAGTATGGGCAATTGACCTCAGGAAGATAGAGAAATAATATGCATTTTTTACCAACTTCAACTAATCAATACTAAATCAACTCTATAATGCTGCAATCAATTAAAACAATCTCTTGGAAGACACAATCTCTATCATTGACATTGGTATATCTCCCACTTCTGTGTCCCTTATTCTGCTTTAAACACATCTTCTTTCCTGCATTTCTTCCATATTTCTCTCCTACAATATGCTTATTTATATATTTACAAATATATAAGATATTATGTATTACATAGATACGTATGGCACTGTGCCATAAATTTCAGTATCTTTCTTCCTTTCAAAATATCTGGGGGGGGGTGCCTCGGTGGCTCAGTCAGTTAAGTGTCTGACTCTTGATTTTGGCACAGGTCATGATCTCATGGTTCATGAGATAAGCCCCACGTCAAGGCCTGCATTGGCAACTCAGAACCTGCTTGGGATTCTCTCTCTGCCCCTCCCTGACTCATGCTGCCTCTGTTTCTCTCAAAACAAATAAATAAAATAAACGTTAAATTATTTGGCATTTAGGGGTGCCTGGGTGGCTCATTTGGTTAAGCGTCCAACCTCAGCTCAGGTCATGATCTCGCAGTTCGTGGGTTCGAGCCCTGCATCAGGCTCTGTGCTGACAACTCAGAGCCTGGAAGCCTGTTTCAGATTCTGTGTTTCCCTCTCTCTCTGCCCCTCTCCCGCTCACGCTCTCTCTCTCTCTCTCTCAAAAATAAAATAAACACTAAAAAAACTAATAAAATAAAAAATAAAATATCCTTCAGAAACCTTTTCCACATTTCATTTATCAGTTGTTTCACTGATGGATATGTAGGATTGACTCCTATCCTTGGGACTGATTTCCAAGATGAACATTCTTATATATATCATTTGTGAATCCGTGAAAGAAATTTTCTGACTTATACCTCTTAAACTTATAACATGGCGTGTCAACTATACTTCAATTAAAAATTAAAGAATTTTGTCTTATTTACCCGAAGTAGAACTCCTGAATCAGAGGGTACATTCATTCTAAATTTCATTAAGTACTATGAAAATCTCTCAAAGTGGGCTGTACATGTGATTTCCTGTTGTTCCACTTGATATTATGCAAATTTCTCATTTTTACGCATGCAATGGGTGTAAACTAGTGTCTTATTGTAGTATGTTTTTTCACCAACTAATGAGGTCAAGCATCATTTCAAGTTCTTTTCAGACTTAGGTTTCCCTTTTTAAAATTTCTTTTCCCTTTATCCTTTAAAAAATCTTATTGTCTCTCGACTTTTTGATTTTTGCTTATCTGCAACAATTATTTGAATAATCTGAATATTAATCCTTCTCAGGTAAACTGCTGCAAGTAGCTTCTACCTGTCTTTTATCTTGCCTATGCTGTCCTCTAGTTCTGAGATAGAAATATTTGTCAACTTTCATCTTTATTTTGTACTTTTAAAGCCTTGTTTAAGAAACTCAAACTAATAGTATGGTCATAAATATATTTTTACCTAGATTTATTACATTTCCTCAATTAAAATACTTTAAATTCACCTCTTAGATCCATATAAAGTTTATTCTTATATGGCATGAGATCAGGATTTTCTTTATATAGTGACCCAATTTTCCCAATAACATTTTCTAAGTAATATGACTTGCTCCTACCTCCTAGTGATTTTAACACCTCCCCCCATTACAACCAAGTTCTCTTAAGCAAACTCAACATGGCCAAAAATAAATAATCCAGTTAAGAATTAGCAGAAGACATGAACAGACATTTCTCCAAATAAGACATACAAATAGCTAAGACACATGAAAAGATGGTCAACATGACTCATCATCAGGGAAAAACAAGTCAAAACTGCAATGAGATACTACCTCCCATCTGTCAGAATGGCTAAAATTAACAACTCAGGAAACAAGAGAAGTTGGCAAGGATGGAGAGAAAAGGGAACCCTCTTACAATGTTGGTGGGAACATGACCTGGTACAGCTACTCTGGAAAATAGTGTGAGGGTTCCTCAGAAAATTAAAGATAGAACTACCCTATAACTCAGCAATTGCACTGCTAGGTATTTATCCAAAGGATACAAAACTACTGATCCAAAGGAGCACATACACCCCAATGTTTATAGCAGCACTATGAACAATAGCCAAATTATGGAAAGAGCCCAAATGTCCATTGACTTATGAATGGATAAAGAAGATGTGCAATATTACACAACTATCAAAAGAATAAAATCTTGCCATTTGCAAAGATGTGGATGGAGCTAGAGTGTATTATGCTA
Organism: Herpailurus yagouaroundi; assembly: GCF_014898765.1. Classification (NCBI taxonomy): domain Eukaryota; kingdom Metazoa; phylum Chordata; class Mammalia; order Carnivora; family Felidae; genus Herpailurus; species Herpailurus yagouaroundi. The sequence goes on along the minus strand of NW_024418072.1, from coordinate 2,043 downwards.
AGCAAAATAAGTCAGTCACAGAAAGACAAATACTATGATTTCACTCACATGTGGAATTTAAGAAACAAAAACTGATGAACATAGGGGAAGGGAAGGAAAAATAAAAGAAGATAAAAACAGAGAGGGAGGCAAACCATAAAAGACTCTTAAATATAGAGAACAAACTGATGAAGGTTGCTGGAGGGGAGGTGGGTGAGGATAAGGGCTAAATGGGCAATGGGCATTAAGGAGGCCACTTGTTGGGATGAGTACTGGGTAACAACATGTAAGTGATGAATCACTAAATTCTACTCCTGAAACCAATACTACAGTATATGTTAACTAACTTGAATTTAAATAAAAAATCTTGGAATTAAAAAAAGAGACCAAGTTCTCATATAAAAGGATCTGACCCTGGATTCTATTCTCTTCTACTCTATCTGGTAGTCTACAAATTTGTTCCCACATTATTCAAATAGGTTATTCTGTTCTTATCTATTCTTATTAGTGTGTAAGAAGCATAAGATTTACTTCTTATGAGTCTGAGGGATTAAGAGGACCCAAACATTGTTTTTCAAGATTTTACTATTTAAATATCTATTTATATGAAATTCTCACAACTAGTAAATACCTATTACAACACAAAATAAGTAAAAATTTAATGAAGGAAAGAAAAAAATTCCTAAGGAAATTGGTATTTGTTTCACCCATTTCACAATGTCAAATTCCATTTTATTAGACCATCTAGTCTATAATATCTAATTTTAAGAGAGAAATTACAAAAATGTAAGGTACACTAGCTCTATATCCACATTGCATTATAGCTATGAAAATCTCTACCTATAATCTTCCATTAAACTGTCTACTCTATATTAGAGACATAATCTGTAATACCATGAGATATCTATAAACCATAAATACAGACGCATTCCTTCTTTGTAGATATCTGAGAGAGACCACAAAGTATTAAAGATTTTTTATATTTACTCTTACAAATCAATAGAAAAGCGAACCTCATTCATTTCTTTAACAGTTTGAATATTCATTTCAATTTCTTAAGAAGTTTCTATCTGTACTCTTCTGAAGGAGAGTTATTATCATACCCAGGATGATACCATGACCTACATTCTAGTTAAATCATAAAATATAAAAAAGAAATTTAAACTAGCAAACATGGTATTTAAGAAAACAAAACAGTGACATCAAGGCCCACAGCATTATAAGGCTCCTTCCCCACAACAGCTTAACAATAACAACAAAGGAAACTTACCTAAGAAATCAATAATTTTCAATGTGGTCACTTTTATTTTGTCATAAAGTGAATTCTTGAAAAACACTACAAAAAGCAAGCAAATAAGGTACCCTAGGTACTGAATATGGAGGAGTATCATTTTTTAAACTTTATGATGAAACTTTGCAAAGTGAATAGTGTAATAAAATCCAATATGCTTCCACCCAGATCCAACAGCACTTTTTATTTTTTCTTTATGATTTAATGTAATGTCTAGTAGTCAATCACATATATAGGGGCATTCACTCTTAATACATCAGTTTGTACCTGCAAATAATTAGTAACATTATATTGCAAAATAACACCATTATCAAAACAAAAAATTACTAATAACTCTGTTAATATAACATTTATGACCAAATAAGTGTAAAAAAACAGAAAACCCAGATTATATTTCCATTTCATTATGACCACTAATAAAGATTTTCAAAGCAACTATAAGGAGAGCGCAAGAAGTGATAGTGCATGCAACTATAGTACAGCCTAATATTCATTATAGACTGGCAAAAAGTATCCACAGATTGTCAAGAATAACAAAAGATTCAAAGTTTAAAGTAATTTTATTGAATGTTGAATCCAAAGCTATTCCTAAAGTTCTCATTTCCCCCTATATTCCTACCAGTGTCAGGGACTGGAAGGCTGGGGATAATTGGCTTCAGAAATTTAAACTCATTGGACCCCGAGTCTCCCGTCAGACACACCTCATACTGGTAGCTCTGCGACAAGGTCCCCGTGCCGCTGACGTCCACCAGGTGGCCCGGAAAGTGGCCCTC
>NW_024418071.1:0-1130 GCF_014898765.1 Herpailurus yagouaroundi | reverse complement strand
GCAGCGAAGGCAGTCCTGAGAGGAAAATACATTGCAATCCAGGCCTATCTCAAGAAACAAGAAAAATCCCAAATACAAAATCTAACAGCACACCTAAAGGAAATAGAAGCAGAACAGCAAAGGCAGCCTAAACCCAGCAGAAGAAGAGAAATAATAAAGATCAGAGCAGAAATAAACAATATAGAATCTAAAAAAACTGTAGAGCAGATCAACGAAACCAAGAGTTGGTTTTTTGAAAAAATAAACAAAATTGACAAACCTCTAGCCAGGCTTCTCAAAAAGAAAAGGGAGATGACCCAAATAGATAAAATCATGAATGAAAATGGAATGATTACAACAAATCCCTCAGAGATACAAACAATTATCAGGGAATACTATGAAAAATTATATGCCAACAAATTGGACAACCTGGAAGAAATGGACAAATTCCTGAACACCCACACTCTTCCAAAACTCAATCAGGAGGAAATAGAAAGCTTGAACAGACCCATAACCAGCGAAGAAATTGAATCGGTTATCAAAAATCTCCCAACAAATAAGAGTCCAGGACCAGATGGCTTCCCAGGAGAGTTCTACCAGACGTTTAAAGCAGAGATAATACGCATCCTTCTCAAGCTATTCCAAGAAATAGAAAGGGAAGGAAAACTTCCAGACTCATTCTATGAAGCCAGTATTACTTTGATTCCTAAACCAGACAGAGACCCAGTAAAAAAAGAGAACAACAGGCCAATATCCCTGATGAATATGGATGCAAAAATTCTCAATAAGATACTAGCAAATCGAATTCAACGGCATATAAAAAGAATTATTCACCATGATCAAGTGGGATTCGTTCCTGGGATGCAGGGCTGGTTCAACATTCGCAAATCAATCAACGTGATACATCACATTAACAGAAAAAAAGAGAAAAACCATATGATCCTGTCAATCGATGCAGAAAAGGCCTTTGACAAAATCCAGCACCCTTTCTTAATAAAAACCCTTGAGAAAGTCGGGATAGAAGGAACATACTTAAAGATCATAAAAGCCATTTATGAAAAGCCCACAGCTAACATCATCCTCAACGGGGAAAAACTGAGAGCTTTTTCCCTGAGATCAGGAACACGACAGGGATGCCCACTCTCACCGCT
>NW_024418070.1:0-2478 GCF_014898765.1 Herpailurus yagouaroundi | reverse complement strand
AAACTTAACAGGAACCCATGGGGGAGGGGAAGGAAAAAAAAAAAAAAAGAGGTTAGAGTGGGAGAGAGCCAAAGCATAAGAGACTGTTGAGAACTGAGAACAAACTAAGGGTTGATGGGGGGTGGGAGGGAGGACAGGGTGGGTGATGGGTATTGAGGAGGGCACCTTTTGGGATGAGCACTGGGTGTTGTATGGAAACCAATGTGACAATAAATTTCATATATAAATAAAAAAAAAAACTCATAAAGAGCTTTAAATACTATTTTAAGGGAAAACAGAGTGAACTATCAAAATTAACCCTGATAAAACTAAATTGGTTAAAAGGTAAAAGAGCATTGTGTAAAAATTCATAAAACTATTTCCTTTAGTACAAATAAAGTACTTTTTCTAACTTGGCAAAGATTATACTAATGTTTACAGAAATGTCCGTATGAGGAAAGGAAAAGGTATTTGTAAATAAAATTCACATGGGTTATTTTGACAAACATCAACACATTCTCAGAACAAAAATTCCAAATGTAAAATGGTATCTCACCAGCTCCAAATGGCACATAGGCAAACTTCTCTCCTGATGCTGGATTGTCCTGTAGGTAGCGATCAGGATTAAAGTCCAGGCGTTCTACCCATGAGTCTTTAAGTCTTTGATTGACAGTAGGAGAAACACACACCTGATGTCCTGGAGGAATGGTATACCCTGCCACAGTCTACAAATGAAAGCAACACATTTCCTTAGAAAATATAACAATATTTTACCAAATAACCAGACCACTGTGTAATAAAGCATTAACCCACATGAGCTATACTTATATTTAAAAACTAGCTAGATGACAGGCCAGCTGAAAATTATTTTAACTCAAGATGACTTCCAAGTGACCCAAAATGGGGCTGGAAATTAAAAAAAGCTATAAACGCCTCAGAGGTAGCAGAGGGATTTCAAGGAGCCTTCATAATCCAATTCATATTCTTCCATATTGTCAGAATTTTCTTTAACATGTTTTTTTTTAAACCAAGAAAAAATATATTACCATTTTAAAAACCCTAATTGTTAAGTAAAAATGCAGGGAACAGATTAGAATGTATATATTCTGCAATTATTTATATAAAAATATCTGTATAAATTGAATATATAATTATATATCAAGAGTTAGAATACATAAAATTGAAATTACACAGAAATGATTATTCTTTCTTAATTAGAAAAATTCTCTTTGCTATTATAATATTTCTTCTTTTTGATAAATACAAACTGGACACACGAAAGGGGAAATCTAACCAAGAGACTTACCTGAGGGGTTTTGGCCATTCTCATCATAGTCATTATAGGAGGTCGAAGTCTTAATGTTTCTTTTATACAGCGATCAAGTACATTTAGATCCTTGAGCTAAAAAAGGAAATCATTTCCTGAGTTTTACAAATTTTAACTTACTTCAATAGTATGCAATATTATTTAAACTTCTGTGTTATTATAAGATAGTTTAACTTCTGGTAGAAGAACAGAAGTAACTAGTTCAGTAGCTGAGATTATCTTGTTCTATTACTAACCACAGTCAACAAGTGAAAGGAGGCAAGACACCCACAGGAGAGGTAATCACCCTGAAGAATGGCATAGTAAGGACCTGCAAAAATTTACTTATCTAAAAAAGTGAAAACACTAGCAAAAATCATCAATGTCAGCTTTTTCAAAACCTGTGATTAAATGTTTAGAGCAGCATTATTCATAATAGCCAAAAGATGGAAACAACCTAAATGTTCATCAACTGATGAATAGATAAACGTGGGATATCCATACAATGGAATATAACCTGGCAATAAAAAAGGCCAAAGTACTGATACATGCTACAACATGGATGAAACTTGGAAACATGCCAAGCAAAAGAAGCCAGTCCCATTTGTAGGAAATGTCCAGAATAAGGCAAATCCATATAGACAAAAAGATTACTGGTTGCCAGAGGCAGGAGAAATGGAGCATGACTGCTAATGGGTACCAGCTTTCTTTTAGAAGTGATTTAAGTGTTCTAAAATTGTGATACCATCACAATTCTGACTATACCAAAAAAACACTACATTGTACACTCTAAATGGATTCTATGGTATGTAAATTATGAATGAATTAAGCTATTGTTTTATTTTTTTTTAATTTTTTTTCAACGTTTTTTTATTTATTTTTGGGACAGAGAGAGACAGAGCATGAACGGGGGAGGGGCAGAGAGAGAGAGGGAGACACAGAATCGGAAACGGGCTCCAGGCTCTGAGCCATCAGCCCAGAGCCCGACGCGGGGCTTGAACTCACGGACCGTGAGATCATGACCTGGCTGAAGTCGGACGCTTAACCGACTGCGCCACCCAGGCGCCCCTTAAGCTATTGTTTTAAAAGTTATTGGGGCGCCTGGGTGGCTCAGTCGGTTAAGCGGCCGACTTCAGCTCAGGTCATGATCTCGCGGTCCGTGAGTTCGAGCCCCACGTCGGGCTCTGTGCTGA
>NW_024418069.1:0-4939 GCF_014898765.1 Herpailurus yagouaroundi | reverse complement strand
CAGCATCACCTTCCTGTGACGCTAAGTGCTGCGTCCTGTCCGGGAATGGCCTGCCTTCCTCGGGGGCACCAGGAGTTCCCCCGCACGACTTTGCGTCCACCTACTGCTTCCGCCTGGGCCGCGGGCACAGGGCTGACCCGGGGACAGGCAGGGGCCGGTGCGCAGAAGTGACCCGCTGCAGCAAATGTGACCACGGGGAAACCATCGGGAACCAAGGGCGATGCTCCCCGGACGCCGTCCATTTCCCACATCGTGTCCTCGCCGGACGCTGTCCCTGCACCTGGCGTCCGGGCCCTGTGTGCGGAGCAGGGGGACTGGAGCGGACTCGGGGTGCGGAGACCATGCGCACCCTCCGCCTCCATCCTGCCTCTCGCCCCTCCCACCCCCCAGCCCCCCTCCAGGTGCACCTGCGCCCCCGGGACCCGGTCCGCCTGCGGTTCCGCTGCTGTCCGCGCGCCCTGCACCCGCCGCACCTGCCGAGCCGCCCCCGCTGCCCGCGGCCCCTGCTTCCCGGCGGGGCGGCCACGCGCGGCCACCAGCAGGAGGCGGCTCCGCAGACGGCCCCCTGAGGCACCGCGCGGTCCTGGCCGGGGAAGGGAGGGCGCTGAGGCGGGGTTCCGGGCGTGGGACGGACAGAAGGCCGCGGGACACGCGGACACGGCCTTGGGAAGCGGGACGCGCGCCCGCAGGTGTCCGCCACCGCACCTGCTCATGGGCGGCCCTGCCGGGGACCCGGCGCCCGCTCCGCTGCGGGACTCGCGACGCCGCGTGTGAGCTTTCCCGCGGTGACACAGGAGAGACCCGGACGCGGCCTCATGGCAGGTTGTTGGTGTGTGTGTTTGGTCACAGACTTTTTTTTTTTTTTTTTTTTTATGGAGAAGAAAAACCACGACGCACGGATCCCAGTGTCTGTACTGGGCTGAGGGCCGGGCCGGGCGCTTCCACATCCAGGGAACGGATCGCTAACCTCTGAGCTCCCAGAGCCCCGCGTTTGCAGGGACAGCGCTGGGGAGCGGGGCCGGGGGCGGGGGGGGGGGCGGGGGGGCGGTGGGGAGAGGGCGGGTTGGCCCTGCAGATCCGGGAGGGAGCTGAGTGTGGGGGGCTTTCACCCCAGGCCGTGGGACTGAGGGGTGCACGGTGATCCCAACGGGAAAATGAGAGAACTTTCCCATGAAAATAATCTGAGAGGGCGCCTGGGGGGGCTCGGTTGGTCACGTGTCCGACTCTTGATTTCAGCTCAGGTCACACTCTCATGGTTTGTGGGATCGAGCCCCCCACGGGACTCTGTGCTGACATCTGGAGCCTGCTTGGGATCGTCTCCCTTTCAGAATAAATAGATACACTTTAAACAAATAATGGGAGAACTCTTCACGATCTCATCGTAGGCAATTTTTTTTAGAGCAGCACATAAAAAGCTACATCGAATTTCTCTCTGTTAGCTCTTCTCTGCGGGGGGGGGGGGGTGCTGAGGGTCAGAGAAACTAGACTCTGCCAACAACGGGGATGAGAGGACATCACAGCAACAGAAGCCACTAACAGAGTTTCACTGCCTGAAGCCTCCTGGTGACACGAAATACGATAAGCCGCAAAGGCAGGGCCCCAGCCAAGCACCTGCCTCACAGAGACTTGTGGGCACAGTTCATCTCAGGTTGTGTCCGCAAAGGAAAGATGATAAGCCAGATACTGAGGGTGGTTACACCGGTAACAATCACAAACTTTCCCCTGTTTCTGAACCTGAGAAAAATCTCAGACTTGGAATCTGTTGAAGGAACAAGAGACACCCTGGGCCCAGGATGCCACAGAAGCTTCACTGGTGAAAATCTGTTGCTTTCATTGAAAAGACTTAAAGTCAAGCATTTGCTTCATGTGTGCACTGATGAGGTGAAATTCCATGTAGTTAGACATATCAGGAATGAACGATTAAAATATTAAAGAAGCAGGACGATGCTACTGGATGAGGACAAGAAACTTGGCAAATAAAGCGGGCTTCTAAAGGAAAGGAGTACTTTCTGCCACAGGGAAAGGGATTTATACCTGCAAACCAGCTGATAGTTACTGTTCGTGCAGGGGTTTGAGTTAGGGAGTGTCTCCCTTTCAGAAAGGAGAACGTTGGGAGATAAAGGGAAAACCACAGAATTCAAACTCATATTTGTAGGGATCCAGGTTCCATGCTCCTTTACTCTCAAAGGAACCAGATCACTGCTACTTAAATGTGGAAATGAGCAAGGATTTCCACATAGGACAGCATTTCGTATCAGTGGAAGAAGCAATGGTGGGTGTGGGGGGCCGGGCCCCGGCGCCAGGCTGAGACCGGGTCGAGCAAAGGGCATACGAAAGTCTTGTCAAGGCTGAGAAAGTTAATTCCTGAAGCCTGTGGTCTGCAGGTGTTGGCAGTAATGCTACCTCCCTTTTTCTACCCGAGTCAGATAGACACAATCATGGGAACTGTGTTTTGCTAGCAATCTTATCAACAAGGTCTTGTTGTGACCCGTCTAGAAAATGCACAAGAAACACAGAACTAAATGTTTTGGTTGGCAGCGATCATGTGAAACCTGCTTATTCTTAGAATGACCTGACCCATAAGAGTCTGGTTATAAAAGATTGTGTACAGCAACAATAAAGCCGTCACTTGGGCCATCAGCCCAGGGGACCCTCCTGTTCCCAAACTTTCTCTTCTCTCTTTTTTTCTTGCATTCCCCTACCCTCAGGACCCTGACCTCGGCGTTTGTCTGTCGCGCCAGTCGCGACAGTGGGGGAGGCCTGTAGCCCACAGGGCGGGGATGCCAAGGGGATCCCTGCGCAGGAATCATACAGCTCCTGTTAAATAGGGACATTTACCAAGGCGGGTCACAGATTTAAATGTAAATACGGAAACGTGAACTTTCCACAAGAACACATAGGGAAAAGTTGTTACGGTGGTAAAGTGCAAACGCGGAAACTAAAACCTCAAATCTGAGCATTGTAACTACAAACATGAGCATTTTTGTGCAAGACAGAATCAGTCACAAGGGGAGTCAAAAGGCAAATGACAAATTAGGGTGTTTTTGTTTCACATCATAGACAAATGACAATGGTCCTCATATTTAACGAGAGCCTGCAAATCGGTAAGAAAAAGACGAATACCCCTGTGTGTGGCTATCAACACACGGTGCACAGAAAAGAAAATTCAAATGTCCTATACGTATGCCAAGAGACTTAGACGGACTCATTAGAGAACTGTAAATAATGAAACACTCCTGAGCATCCCTTTCTTTGCACCTGTCAGATGGCAGAAGGAAAGCATGGGCGGCAGCACTGTGTAGTGAGGACTCATTCATTCAATAAACAGCCGTGGAACACGGACTTTACACCCGGTGCCGATACGTGCGCTGGGGACACTTGGACCTAGACTCAGTACCATGACACAGGCAGGTTTCACTCGTGACCCAAAACCAAGTGAACTGCTCTCAGTGACACGCTTTTCTAACATAAGCACGTCTCAGCAGGTGAAACAAAAGTCAATGGACCCTCACTTTAAAAATCTGGAATACACGGAAAGCAGGGGAAATGTTTGCATTTACATGCACAGAGAGTTCGTTTTAGGCTCAGGGAAGGAAAGCGTTTTTACTTACAGAAAGTCTCGAAGGACATTTGCAAGTCTAGCGGAGCTTAGGACGATCTGCGGGCTCTGCAGCAGATTTCGGGATGCGTGGCACCCGTGGGCTCACTTCCTCAATGCAAGAAGGGCCAGCCAGTCGTGATGACAGCAAAGATGTCCACACATGTCCCGGGATCGCTTAGTGCTGTCTTACAGACTCTAGAAATCAGCTTCAACGAATATTGGGGAAATGAAATACTTTGGAGCAAGTAAGTGTGGGGGGAAAACATTGAGTATCTTGGAAACTCCATAAAAAGAGTTGGAAACGCTACTTCCCGGCTGCAAATTGTTGTAAAGGCTGAAGATGGGCAAAGGGCAAGGTTTTGGGCAAAGGAATTAATTGTAAAATGACAGAATGAATATACCATGGACAAAATAAGTTCCGCTAGTAATAACAAACACCGCTGTTATTTTTTAAGTTATAATAAATCCAACTGATTTCTTCTTCTTTAATGAATCCCGTGCCCAAGGTCGTGGGTGAGCTCATGACCCTGACCCTGTGATCGTTTTATGCTCTAGGAACCGACCAGCGGGGAAATGTGGTTGACAGTGATCCTTCACACCTCCAAGTGTAAGACTTGGGGGAGCAGAGGTAACCGTGAACTCGGGGGGGTTAGGAGGTAAAAGGAACCACTGGCCCGTACGGGGATCGAACCCGCGACCTTGGCGTTATTAGCACCACGCTCTAACCAACTGAGCTAACCGGCCACACCCGCACCCCGCGTCTGTCCCTCAATCTTTCCGCCTCTGCTCCTGCGGTAGCTCTCCCTGGAAAACCACGTTTTCATAGTTTTCTCACTCCACTCAATTTTCCACAACAGAAACACTGAAAGAAAAAGTCCCCTTCCGGCACACAGTGATCCGCACCCACTAGCAAATCTCGTCTTCCCCAAATCCTAACGTCCCACCCGAAAAGACGCACAGAAACCGGGCTGGGAAGGGGCGGGGCGTCCCGTTTCCCTCTTTTCGGGAAAACACCTGCGGCAAACGCAAGGCTTCCCGAAGCTCTGCGATCAGAGCACAGCAGGTCTCCGCAGGGCCCGGAGGACCCCCCCCCCCCGCCCCGATGGAGGAATTTTCCGACACCCTCCAGACCCCGAGGCGGCCTACACTTTCTGTCCTGCATCTGGAAAGGCGTTCTTCCCCTAGACGGTGTTTCCTTGGAGCGAGTCACTGCCTCGAAGGTTCTTGCTTTTAGTCAAGAGAGAGGCGGAATAAGGTTGCTATTTCCCGGAAGGAAGAGGCCTCCGGTGGGAACAAAGCCGGGAGACCCAGAGACCGGCTAGTCTCCCCCGGGGAGGA
>NW_024418068.1:0-1538 GCF_014898765.1 Herpailurus yagouaroundi | reverse complement strand
TGTGTCTGTGTTGCTTTTCCTTTTAGTGTAGATGTCCGCACTGATTGCGTGCCTGTTGTGGGCTCTGCTTACACTCAGTGGTGTCAGTGGGACTCAGGCAAGCCAGCTGTGAGGTAGTATGCCCACTGAGTAACTTGGGAACAGTGCAGGAGTGTTAGCAAAATTGCACAGGGCTACTAGTCCTATGCCAGGTTTCCCGATGTCCTTTGGTGGCTGGGGGCTGTGAACCAGCGGTGGAAGCTAGGGGCTTGAGGATATGCCCAGTACATGTCTGTGCCTGGGGATATGTGGCTGGGTGTGACAGATGAGGTTGCCTAGATATGCACAGCCGGGTGAGGTGCAGATGTGCGCAGCGTGCTGTGGCAGCTATGCATGCAGCTTGTTGGATAGGGTGCCCTTGTGGTTTTAAGAATGTTTGCCCTGGGGCGCCTGGGTGGCGCAGTCGGTTAAGCGTCCGACTTCAATCAGGTCACGATCTCGCGGTCCGTGAGTTCGAGCCCCGCGTCAGGCTCTGGGCTGATGGCTCAGAGCCTGGAGCCTGTTTCCGATTCTGTGTCTCCCTCTCTCTCTGCCCTTCCCCCGTTCATGCTCTGTCTCTCTCTGTCCCAAAAAATAAATAAACGTTGAAAAAAAAATTAAAAAAAAAAAAAAAGAATGTTTGCCCTGAGACCAGCAGACTTGGTGTGGTGAGTCCTCCTGTGAACCCTTGGGACTGGCGTGCTGCTAACGGGTTAGTTAGCAAGTGTCTGTGCAGCCTCACCCTCTGGTGGGTGCTTCTATGCTTGTTCTGGGAGGCTGGGGGAGAAGAATGGTGTCTGTGAGCTCCCTCATTGTTGGAGAAGTCCCCCAAAACACTCAGTAATCAGCATGAATGCATGTGTCTCCTGTTGCCTCTGCATTGTGTAAAATGCCATGTTTGCATTGCCTCTGTACACAGGCAGGTACCTGGCTATCACTCATCCTCCTGGATCACCCAGTGCTGGGCCAGCTGACCTCCAAACCTCCAGGATCTAAACTCAAGGGAATTCAACCCCTCTGGGTTTTTATGCCAAATGTTATGGAGATTAGTCTTCACTGTGTGAGCTCCACGGTGTGAGGGCTCACGTTCTCTGCCCATTCTGCAGGCAGCCAGCCTCCACCTTTCTGACCTTCCTAACCTTTCTGATGCAGCTTCTCTCTATTTAGGTGTGGAGTTTCTTCTGCCAGTCTTTGGATTGCTCTCTGGTTCATGGACTTGGATGTGGATATTATGCAGTTGAACACATGGGACAAGGTGAGCTCAGGATCCGCTTACTCTGCTATTATTAATTATTTAAATGTCTTATTAATTTGGATTTTTGAGACATGGGCAGGCACACTCATATCACCAATGCACTTCAGGATTTTAAAGGAATTTTGCAACATTTGCTTCTAGTATTTTATGTTTTGAAACTCTCTTTAATGAGGTATAATTTACATATAACAAAGCCTCAAGTTAAAGGGTATAATTTGATGAGACAAGAGGGTACAGGACCATGGGTAGAGCACCATGAAATCAC
>NW_024418067.1:0-1258 GCF_014898765.1 Herpailurus yagouaroundi | reverse complement strand
TGAGGATGATGTTAGCTGTGGGCTTTTCATAAATGGCTTTTATGATCTTTAAGTATGTTCCTTCTATCCCGACTTTCTCAAGGGTTTTTATTAAGAAAGGGTGCTGGATTTTGTCAAAGGCCTTTTCTGCATCGATTGACAGGATCATATGGTTTTTCTCTTTTTTTTTGTTAATGTGATGTATCACGTTGATTGATTTGCGAATGTTGAACCAGCCCTGCATCCCAGGAATGAATCCCACTTGATCATGGTGAATAATTCTTTTTATATGCCGTTGAATTCGATTTGCTAGTATCTTATTGAGAATTTTGGCATCCATATTCATCAGGGATATTGGCCTGTAGTTCTCTTTTTTTACTGGGTCTCTGTCTGGTTTAGGAATCAAAGTAATACTGGCTTCATAGAATGAGTCTGGAAGTTTTCCTTCCCTTTCTATTTCTTGGAATAGCTTGAGAAGGATAGGTATTATCTCTGCTTTAAACGTCTGGTAGAACTCCCCTGGGAAGCCATCTGGTCCTGGACTCTTATTTGTTGGGAGATTTTTGATAACCGATTCAATTTCTTCGCTGGTGATGGGTCTGTTCAAGCTTTCTATTTCCTCCTGATTGAGTTTTGGAAGAGTGTGGGTGTTCAGGAATTTGTCCATTTCTTCCAGGTTGTCCAATTTGTTGCCATATAATTTTTCATAGTATTCCCTGATAATTGTTTGTATCTCTGAGGGATTGGTTGTAATCATTCCATTTTCATTCATGATTTTATCTATTTGGGTCATCTCCCGTTTCTTTTTGAGAAGCCTGGCTAGAGGTTTGTCAATTTTGTTTATTTTTTCAAAAAACCAACTCTTGGTTTCGTTGATCTGCTCTACAGTTTTTTTAGATTCTATATTGTTTATTTCTGCTCTGATCTTTATTATTTCTCTTCTTCTGCTGGGTTTAGGCTGCCTTTGCTGTTCTGCTTCTATTTCCTTTAGGTGTGCTGTTAGATTTTGTATTTGGGATTTTTCTTGTTTCTTGAGATAGGCCTGGATTGCAATGTATTTTCCTCTCAGGACTGCCTTCGCTGCGTCCCAAAGCGTTTGGATTGTTGTATTTTCATTTTCGTTTGTTTCCATATATTTTTTAATTTCTTCTCGAATTGCCTGGTTGACCCACTCATTCGTTAGTAGGGTGTTCTTTAACCTCCATGCTTTTGGAGGTTTTCCAGACTTTTTTCTGTGGTTGATTTCAAGCTTCATAGCATTGTGGTCTGAAAGTATGCA
>NW_024418066.1:0-1417 GCF_014898765.1 Herpailurus yagouaroundi | reverse complement strand
AAAACAGCCCTTCATAAGTTTACAAGAATTGAAATCATACCATGCATCCTTTCAGACCACAATGCTATGAAGCTTGAAATCAACCACAGAAAAAAGTCTGGAAAACCTCCAAAAGCATGGAGGTTAAAGAACACCCTACTAACGAATGAGTGGGTCAACCAGGCAATTCGAGAAGAAATTAAAAAATATATGGAAACAAACGAAAATGAAAATACAACAATCCAAACGCTTTGGGACGCAGCGAAGGCAGTCCTGAGAGGAAAATACATTGCAATCCAGGCCTATCTCCAGAAACAAGAAAAATCCCAAATACAAAATCTAACAGCACACCTAAAGGAACTAGAAGCAGAACAGCAAAGGCAGCCTAAACCCAGCAGAAGAAGAGAAATAATAAAGATCAGAGCAGAAATAAACAATATAGAATCTAAAAAAACTGTAGAGCAGGTCAACGAAACCAAGAGTTGGTGTTTTGAAAAAAAAACAAAAACAAAATTGACAAACCTCTAGCCAGGCTTCCCAAAAGAAAAGGGAGATGACCCAAATAGATAAAATCATGAATGAAAATGGAATGATTACAACCAATCCCTCTGAGATACAAACAATTATCAGGGAATACTATGAAAAATTATATGCCAACAAATTGGACAACCTGGAAGAAATGGACAAATTCCTGAACACCCACACTCTTCCAAAACTCAATCAGGAGGAAATAGAAAGCTTGAACAGACCCATCACCAGCGAAGAAATTGAATCGGTTATCAAAAATCTCCCAACAAATAAGAGTCCAGGACCAGATGGCTTCCCAGGGGAGTTCTACCAGACGTTTAAAGCAGAGATAATACCTATCGTTCTCAAGCTATTCCAAGAAATAGAAAGGGAAGGAAAACTTCCAGACTCATTCTATGAAGCCAGTATGACTTTGATTCCTAAACCAGACAGAGACCCAGTAAAAAAAGAGAACTACAGGCCAATATCCCTGATGAATACGGATGCAAAAATTCTCAATAAGATACTAGCAAATCGAATTCAACGGCATATAAAAAGAATTGTTCACCATGATCAAGTGGGATTCATTCCTGGGATGCAGGGCTGGTTCAACATTCGCAAATCAATCAACGTGATACATCACATTAACAAAAAAAAAAGAGAAGAACCATATGATCCTGTCAATCGATGCAGAAAAGGCCTTTGACAAAATCCAGCACCCTTTCTTAATAAAAACCCTTGAGAAAGTCGGGATAGAAGGAACATACTTAAAGATCATAAAAGCCATTTATGAAAAGCCCACAGCTAACATCATCCTCAACGGGGAAAAACTGAGAGCTTTTTCCCTGAGATCAGGAACACGACAGGGATGCCCACTCTCACCGCTGTTGTTTAACATAGTGCTGGAAGTTCTAGCATCAGCAATCAGACA
>NW_024418065.1:0-1932 GCF_014898765.1 Herpailurus yagouaroundi | reverse complement strand
TAATTCCCACTCTCAATTATGGACAATGATTTAAAGTGTTTTTCACCGGGGCGGAGGGGCGGCTCGCCGGCCAAGCAGAGCCCCCGAGTCTGGCTTGCAAAAAGCGGAGGGGCCTGACGGACTGTGTTCCGGCAGCAAGCGCGACTTAGCGGCTGGGAGGTCATAAGTTAACAGCTCTGCTCAGAAAGCGGGAAGGCTGGAGGACACAGGGAAGAAAAGCTGCTGAGCCCCCGGACGACAGAGCTCAGTTTGGTGGGGAACAAAGGCGCTCGCCAGCGCCATCTTCCCCGCCCATCCCCCAGCCAAAATCCCAAAGAGAACCAGTTCCTGCCAGGGAACTTGCTCGCTCTGCGCAAACACCCAACTCTGCGCTTCTGCGGAGCCAAACCTCTGGCAGCAGATCTGACTCCCTGCTGCTGCCACAGGGCCCCTCCTGAAGCTGATCACCTAAGGAGAAGCAAGCTAAGCCTGCCCCTCCTGCCCCTGTGCACCTTGCCTACCCACCCCAGCTAAGACGCCAGATCCCCAGCAGCACAAGCCTGGCAGTGTGCAAGTAGCCCAGACGGGCCACCCCACCCCACAGTGAATCCCGCCCCTAGGAGAGGGGAAGAGAAGGCACGCACCAG
Organism: Herpailurus yagouaroundi; assembly: GCF_014898765.1. NCBI lineage: Eukaryota > Metazoa > Chordata > Mammalia > Carnivora > Felidae > Herpailurus > Herpailurus yagouaroundi. The sequence continues at coordinate 1,306 of NW_024418065.1, read as the reverse complement.
TCTGACTGTGGCCCCAGCGGTGGGCTGGGGGCAGACATCAGGTCTGACTGCGGCTCCGCCCACCAACTCCAGTTATACACCACAGCACAGGGGAAGTGCCCTGCAGGTCCTCACCACGCCAGGGACTATCCAAAATGACCAAGCGGAAGAATTCCCCTCAGAAGAATCTCCAGGAAATAACAACAGCTAATGAGCTGATCAAAAAGGATTTAAATAATATAACAGAAAGTGAATTTAGAATAATAGTCATAAAATTAATCGCTGGGCTTGAAAACAGTATAGCTGACAGCAGAGAATCTCTTGCTACAGAGATCAAGGGACTAAGGAACAGTCACGAGGAGCTGAAAAACGCTTTAAATGAAATGCATAACAAAATGGAAACCACCACAGCTCGGATTGAAGAGGCAGAGGAGAGAATAGGTGAACTAGAAGATAAAGTTATGGAAAAAGAGGAAGCTGAGAAAAAGAGAGATAAAAAAATCCAGGAGTATGAGGGGAAAATTAGAGAACTAAGTGATACACTAAAAAGAAATAATATACGCATCATTGGTATCCCAGAGGAGGAAGAGAGAGGGAAAGGTGCTGAAGGGGTACTTGAAGAAATAATAGCTGAGAACTTCCCTGAACTGGGGAAGGAAAAAGGCATTGAAATCCAAGAGGCACAGAGAACTCCCTTCAGACGTAACTTGAATCGATCTTCTGCACGACATATCATAGTGAAACTGGCAAAATACAAGGATAAAGAGAAAATTCTGAAAGCAGCAAGGGGTAAACGTGCCCTCACATATAAAGGGAGACCTATAAGACTCGTGACTGATCTCTCTTTTGAAACTTGGCAGGCCAGAAAGAGTTGGCACGAGATTTTCAGTGTGCTAGACAGAAAAAATATGCAGCCGAGAATCCTTTATCCAGCAAGCCTGTCATTTAGAATAGAAGGAGAGATAAAGGTCTTCCCAAGCAAACAAAAACTGAAGGAATTTGTCACCACTAAACCAGCCCTACAAGAGATCCTAAGGGGGACCCTGTGAGACAAAGTACCAGAGACATCACTACAAGCATAAAACATACAGACATCACAATGACTCTAAACCCATATCTTTCTATAATAACACTGAATGTAAATGGATTAAATGCGCCAACCAAAAGACATAGGGTATCAGAATGGATAAAAAAACAAGACCCATCTATTTGCTGTCTACAAGAGACTCATTTTAGACCTGAGGACACCTTTAGATTGAGAGTGAGGGGATGGAGAACTATTTATCATGCTACTGGAAGCCAAAAGAAAGCTGGAGTAGCCATACTT
>NW_024418064.1:0-1001 GCF_014898765.1 Herpailurus yagouaroundi | reverse complement strand
ATTTTGATTGGGATTGCATTGAATGTGTAGATAGCTTTGGGTAGTATTGACATTTTGACAATATTTATTCTTCCAATCCATGAGCAGGGAATGTCTTTCCATTTCTTTAAATCTTCTTCAATTACCTTCATAAGCTTTCTATAGTTTTCAGCATACAGATCCTTTACATCTTTGGTTAGATTTATTCCTAGGTATTTTATGCTTCTTGGTGCAATTGTGAATGGGATCAGTTTCCTTATTTGTCTTTCTGTTACTTCATTGTTAGTGTATAAGAATGCAACTGATTTCTGTACATTGATTTTGTATCCTGCAACTTTGCTGAATTCATGTATCAGTTCTAGCAGACTTTTGGTGGAGTCTATCGGATTTTCCATGTATAATATCATGTCATCTGCAAAAAGCGAAAGCTTGACTTCATCTTTGCCAATTTGGATGCCTTTGATTTCCTTTTGTTGTCTGATTGCTGATGCTAGAACTTCCAGCACTATGTTAAACAACAGCGGTGAGAGTGGGCATCCCTGTCGTGTTCCTGATCTCAGGGAAAAAGCTCTCAGTTTTTCCCCGTTGAGGATGATGTTAGCTGTGGGCTTTTCATAAATGGCTTTTATGATCTTTAAGTATGTTCCTTCTATCCCGACTTTCTCAAGGGTTTTTATTAAGAAAGGGTGCTGGATTTTGTCAAAGGCCTTTTCTGCATCGATTGACAGGATCATATGGTTTTTCTTTTTTTGTTAATGTGATGTATCACGTTGATTGATTTGCGAATGTTGAACCAGCCCTGCATCCCAGGAATGAATCCCACTTGATCATGGTGAACAATTCTTTTTATATGCCGTTGAATTCGATTTGCTAGTATCTTATTGAGAATTTTGGCATCCGTATTCATCAGGGATATTGGCCTGTAGTTCTCTTTTTTTACTGGGTCTCTGTCTGGTTTAGGAATCAAAGTAATACTGGCTTCATAGAATGAGTCTGGAAGTTTTCCTTCCCTTTCTATTTCT
>NW_024418063.1:0-1069 GCF_014898765.1 Herpailurus yagouaroundi | reverse complement strand
AAATTGGCAAAGATGAAGTCAAGCTTTCGCTTTTTGCAGATGACATGATATTATACATGGAAAATCCGACAGACTCCACCAAAAGTCTGCTAGAACTGATACATGAATTCAGCAAAGTTGCAGGATACAAAATCAATGTACAGAAATCAGTTGCATTCTTATACACTAACAATGAGGCAACAGAAAGACAAATAAGGAAACTGATCCCATTCACAATTGCACCAAGAAGCATAAAATACCTAGGAATAAATCTAACCAAAGATGTAAAGGATCTGTATGCTGAAAACTATCAAAAGCTTATGAAGGTAATTGAAGAAGATTTAAAGAAATGGAAAGACATTCCCTGCTCATGGATTGGAAGAATAAATATTGTCAAAATGTCAATACTACCCAAAGCTATCTACACATTCAATGCAATCCGAATCAAAATTGCACCAGCATTCTTCTCGAAACTAGAACAAGCAATCCTAAAATTCATATGGAACCACAAAAGGCCCTGAATAGCCAAAGTAATTTTGAAGAAGAAGACCAAAGCAGGAGGCATCACAATCCCAGACTTTAGCCTCTACTACAAAGCTGTCATCATCAAGACAGCATGGTATTGGCACAAAAACAGACACATAGACCAATGGAATAGAATAGAAACCCCAGAACTAGACCCACAAACGTATGGCCAGCTCATCTTTGACAAAGCAGGAAAGAACATCCAATGGAAAAAAGACAGTCTCTTTAACAAGTGGTGCTGGGAGAACTGGACAGCAACATGCAGAAGGTTGAAACTAGACCACTTTCTCACACCATTCACAAAAATAAACTCAAAATGGATCAAGGACCTGAATGTGAGACAGGAAACCATCAAAACCCTAGAGGAGAAAGCAGGAAAAGACCTCTCTGACCTCAGCCGTAGCAATCTCTTACTCGACACATCCCCAAAGGCAAGGGAATTAAAAGCAAAAGTGAATCACTGGGACCTTATGAAGATCAAAAGCTTCTGCACAGCAAAGGAAACAACCAACAAAACTAAAAGGCAACCAACGGAATGGGAAAAGATATTTGCAAATGACATATC
>NW_024418062.1:2569-5380 GCF_014898765.1 Herpailurus yagouaroundi | reverse complement strand
CATATAATTTTTCATAGTATTCCCTGATAATTGTTTGTATCTCTGAGGGATTGGTTGTAATAATTCCATTTTCATTCATGATTTTATCTATTTGGGTCATCTCCCGTTTCTTTTTGAGAAGCCTGGCTAGAGGTTTGTCAATTTTGTTTATTTTTTCAAAAAACCAACTCTTGGTTTCGTTGATCTGCTCTACAGTTTTTTTAGATTCTATATTGTTTATTTCTGCTCTGATCTTTATTATTTCTCTTCTTCTGCTGGGTTTAGGCTGCCTTTGCTGTTCTGCTTCTATTTCCTTTAGGTGTGCTGTTAGATTTTGTATTTGGGATTTTTCTTGTTTCTTGAGATAGGCCTGGATTGCAATGTATTTTCCTCTCAGGACTGCCTTCGCTGCGTCCCAAAGCGTTTGGATTGTTGTATTTTCATTTTCGTTTGTTTCCATATATTTTTTAATTTCTTCTCGAATTGCCTGGTTGACCCACTCATTCGTTAGTAGGGTGTTCTTTAACCTCCATGCTTTTGGAGGTTTTCCAGACTTTTTCCTGTGGTTGATTTCAAGCTTCATAGCATTGTGGTCTGAAAGTATGCATGGTATGATTTCAATTCTTGTAAACTTATGAAGGGCTGTTTTGTGACCCAGTGTATGATCTATCTTGGAGAATGTTCCATGTGCACTCGAGAAGAAAGTATATTCTGTTGCTTTGGGATGCAGAGTTCTAAATATATCTGTCAAGTCCATCTGATCCAATGTCTCATTCAGGGCCCTTGTTTCTTTATTGACCGTGTGTCTAGATGATCTATCCATTTCTGTAAGTGGGGTGTTAAAGTCCCCTGCAATTACCACATTCTTATCAATAAGGTTGCTTATGTTTATGAGTAATTGTTTTATATATTTGGGGGCTCCGGTATTCGGCGCATAGACATTTATAATTGTTAGCTCTTCCTGATGGATAGACCCTGTCACTATTATATAATGTCCTTCTTCATCTCTTGTTACAGCCTTTAATTTAAAGTCTAGTTTGTCTGATATAAGTATGGCTACTCCAGCTTTCTTTTGGCTTCCAGTAGCATGATAAATAGTTCTCCATCCCCCTCACTCTCAATCTAAAGGTGTCCTCAGGTCTAAAATGAGTCTCTTGTAGACAGCAAATAGATGGGTCTTGTTTTTTTATCCATTCTGATACCTTTGGTTGGCGCATTTAATCCATTTACATTCAGTGTTATTATAGAAAGATATGGGTTTAGAGTCATTGTGATGTCTGTATGTTTTATGCTTGTAGTGTGTCTCTGGTACTTTGTCTCACAGGGTCCCCCTTAGGATCTCTTGTAGGGCTGGTTTAGTGGTGACAAATTCCTTCAGTTTTTGTTTGTTTGGGAAGACCTTTATCTCTCCTTCTATTCTAAGTGACAGACTTGCTGGATAAAGGATTCTCGGCTGCATATTTTTTCTGTTTAGCACACTGAAGATCTCGTGCCAATTCTTTCTGGCCTGCCAAGTTTCAAAAGAGAGATCAGTCACGAGTCTTACAGGTCTCCTTTTATATGTGAGGGCACGTTTACCACTTGCTGCTTTCAGAATTTTCTCTTTATCCTTGTATTTTGCCAGTTTCACTATGATATGTCGTGCAGAAGATTGATTCAAGTTCCGTCTGAAGGGAGTTCTCTGTGCCTCTTGGATTTCAATGCCTTTTTCCTTCCCCAGTTCAGGGAAGTTCTCAGCTATAATTTCTTCAAGTACCCCTTCAGCACCTTTCCCTCTCTCTTCCTCCTCTGGGATACCAATTATGCGTATATTATTTCTTTTTAGTGTATCACTTAGTTCTCTAATTTTCCCCTCATACTCGTGGATTTTTTTTATCTCTCTTTCTCTCACCTTCCTCTTTTTCCATAACTTTATCTTCTAGTTCACCTATTCTCTCCTCTGCCTCTTCAATCCGAGCTGTGGTGGTTTCCATTTTGTTATGCATTTCATTTAAAGCGTTTTTCAGCTCCTCGTGACTGTTCCTTAGTCCCTTGATCTCTGTAGCAAGAGATTCTCTGCTGTCAGCTATACTGTTTTCAAGCCCAGCGATTAATTTTATGACTATTATTCTAAATTCACTTTCTGTTATATTATTTAAATCCTTTTTGATCAGCTCATTAGCTGTTGTTATTTCCTGGAGATTCTTCTGAGGGGAATTCTTCCGCTTGGTCATTTTGGATAGTCCCTGGCGTGGTGAGGACCTGCAGGGGACTTCCCCTGTGCTGTGGTGTATAACTGGAGTTGGTGGGCGGGGCCGCAGTCAGACCTGATGTCTGCCCCCAGCCCACCGCTGGGGCCACAGTCAGACTGGTGTGTGCCTTCTCTTCCCCTCTCCTAGGGGCAGGATTCACTGTGGGGTGGCGTGGCCCGTCTGGGCTACTTGCACACTGCCAGGCTTGTGATGCTGGGGATCTGGCGTCTTAGCTGGGGTGGGTAGGCAAGGTGCACGGGGGCAGGAGGGGCAGGCTTAGCTCGCTTCTCCTTAGGTGATCCACTTCAGGAGGGGCCCTGTGGCAGCGGGAGGGAGTCAGATGCACTGCCGGAGGTTTGGCTCCGCAGAAGCACAGAGTTGGGTGTTTGAGTGGAGCCAGCAAGTTCCCTGGCAGGAACTGGTTCCCTTTGGGATTTTGGCTGGGGGATGGGCGGGGGAGATGGCGCTGGCGAGCGCCTTTGTTCCCCACCAAACTGAGCTCTGTCGTCCAGGGGCTCAGCAGCTCTCCCTCCCTTTGCCCTCCAGCCTTCCCACTTTCCGAGCAGAGCTGTTCACTTATGACCTCCCAGATGCTAAGTCG
>NW_024418062.1:0-2469 GCF_014898765.1 Herpailurus yagouaroundi | reverse complement strand
CTTTCCGAGCAGAGCTGTTCACTTATGACCTCCCAGATGCTAAGTCCGCTTGCTGTCGGAACACACTCCGTCCGGCCCTCCGCTTTGGCCAGCCAGACTCGGGGGCTCTGCTTGGCCGGCAAGCCGCCCCTCCGCCCCGGCTCCCTCCCGCCAGTCCGTGGAGCGCGCACCGCCTCGCCGCCCTCCCTACCCTCTTCCGTGGGCCTCTCGTCTGCGCTTGGCTCCGGAGACTCCATTCTGCTAATCCTCTGGCGGTTTTCTGGGTTATTTAGGCTGGTGTAGGTGGAATCTAAGTGATCAGCAGGACGCGCGGTGAGCCCGGCGTCCTCCTACGCCGCCATCTTCCCTCTCTCCCGGTTCTGGTTTCTTACAGCTAAAGGATACACGTTAAAACGAGCAAAGGTAACAGGCACAGGGGGAGAAGCCCAGAGATGGCAGGTACAGGGCTTCAGCCGTTTCCTCCGCGTGGGCTTGGTGGGGGGCGGGCAGGGCAGCTCTCCTGGCAGTCGTGTGTGACGGCAGGCGGGAAGCACCGCCGGCCGGAGAGGCTCCCTTGGGCCTTGGTGTCCAGGGTTTTACCTGAGGGAGGTATGTAGGCACGGGGCGCCCGCAGAGCTGGCCCTGGTTACTTAGCGGTCAGCCCCGCAGAGGTCCCGCTGGTACTGCGTGGCAGGTGTTCCGCCATAAATCCTGTTGCTACCACAAACGGTTTGTCAGGCCCAGGGCCTCAGGCGGACAAGACACTCCTGTGAGGCAGGAAGTTCCAAGGGCTTTAAAGGCTGTGTCCCAGGAACCTAGTCTGTCTTTAGAATGTGCAGGGTGTGGGCAACCCAGGCCTGCTGTGTTCACTCTTCACTGCAGTTTGCAACATGCTTAACCTGTTTTATTTTCAAGGAACTTAACTCTTGGTTTGGTTTGTCAGTTTTACTGCGTTAGGCATTTTTGGGGAAGGAGAGGTAGAGGATTTTAATGGACTGGTGTTTGTTTTTTTCTGTTTTTTTTTTTAATGTTTATTTATTTTGAGAGAGAGAGTGCAAGCAGGGGAGGGGCAGAGATTGAGGGGAGAGAGAATCCCAAGCAGGCCCTGCACTGTCGGCACAGAGCCGGACGCAGGGCTCGATCTCACAAACCGTGAGATCATGACCTGAACTGAAATCAAGAGCTGGATGCTCAACCAACTGAGCCATCCAGGTGCCCTGCTTGTTTCTTTTAATTTAGTTCTTTGTCTCTTGGTTTACTATTTTAATCTTCCTGAGATGGGTCTTTAATCCATTAACATTTCCAAGTTTTTCTAATTAAAAGCCTTTAAAGCTGTGTATTTTCTTGCGTACACAGCTTGGGCCACATTCTGTTGATTTATGGTAAGGAGGGATTGTTGTTATTCCTTCCTGTAACCTCTTGTAGTGTCAGTTTTCTCCTTGATGCAAGTGTTTTTAAGAAGAATATTTGAATTTCCTGATAGAGATACTTTTAGATCCCTTGTTTTGTTCATTTCAGATTTTATTGCATTGTGGTCAGAGAAAGTGACTTGTATACTTTTAAACTGATCATCTATCTTAATTAGCTTATAGTGCAATAATGTTTTCAGGAGTAGATTCCGTTGATTCATCTCCTATGTATAACACGCAGTGCTCATCCCAACAAGTGTCCTCCTTAATTCCCCTTGCCCATTTAGCCCATCCCCCCACCCATGACCCCTCCAGCAACCCTCTGGATGTTCTCTGTATTTAAGTCTCTTATGTCTTGTCCCTCTCCCTGATTTTATACTATTTTTACTTCCCTTCCCTTAGGTTCATCTGTTTTGTATCTTAAATTCCACACAAGAGTGAAGTCCTATGATATTTGTCTTTCTCTACTTTTGCTTAGCATCATACCCTCCAGTTCCGTCCACGTAGTTGCAAATGGCAAGATTTCATTCTTTTTGATTGCCAAGTAATGCTCCATAGTGTATATTTGCCACTTCTTTATCCATTCATCCGCTGATGGACATTTGGACTCTTTCCATACTTTGGCTATTGTTGATAGGGCTGCTATAAACATTGGGGTGCATGTGCTCCTTCAAATCTGTATTTCTGTAGAGCTTGGGTAAATACCTAGTAGTGCAGTTGCTGGGTCGTAGGGTGTTCTATTTTTAATTTTTTGAGGAACCTCCATACTGTTTTCCAGAGTGGCTGCACCAGTTTGCATTCCCACCAACAATGCAGAAGAGATCCTCTTTCTCTGCATCCTCACCAACATCTGTTGTCTGAGTTGTTAGTGTTAGCCATTCTGATTGGTGTGAGGTGGTATCTCATTGTGGTTTTGATTTTTATTATTATTTTTTAATGTTTATTTATTTTTGAAAGATAGAGATGGAGTGCAAGCAGGGGAAGGGGCAGAGAGAGAAGGAGACACAGAATCCCAAGCAGTCTCGTGGCTCTGAGCTGTCAGCACAGAGCCCGATGCGGGCTCAGACTCACAAACCATAAG
>NW_024418061.1:0-1686 GCF_014898765.1 Herpailurus yagouaroundi | reverse complement strand
AAACTCAATCAGGAGGAAATAGAAAGCTTGAACAGACCCATCACCAGCGAAGAAATTGAATCAGTTATCAAAAATCTCCCAACAAATAAGAGTCCAGGACCAGATGGCTTCCCAGTGGAGTTCTACCAGACGTTTAAAGCAGAGATAATACCTATCCTTCTCAAGCTATTCCAAGAAATAGAAAGGGAAGGAAAACTTCCAGACTCATTCTATGAAGCCAGTATGACTTTGATTCCTAAACCAGACAGAGACCCAGTCAAAAAAGAGAACTACAGGCCAATATCCCTGATGAATATGGATGCAAAAATTCTCAATAAGATACTAGCAAATCGAATTCAATGGCATGTAAAAAGAATTATTCACCATGATCAAGTGGGATTCATTCCTGGGATGCAGGGCTGGTTCAACATTCACAAATCAATCAACGTGATACATCACATTAACAAAAAAAAAAAAGAGAAGAACCATATGATCCTGTCAATCGATGCAGAAAAGGCCTTTGACAAAATCCAGCACCCTTTCTTAATAAAAACCCTTGAGAAAGTCGGGATATATGGAACATACTTAAAGATCATAAAAGCCATTTATGAAAAGCCCACAGCTAACATCATCCTCAACGGGGAAAAACTGAGAGCTTTTTCCCTGAGATCAGGAACACGACAGGGATGCCCACTCTCACCACTGTTGTTTAACATAGTGCTGGAAGTTCTAGCATCAGCAATCAGACAACAAAAGGAAATCAAAGGCATCAAAATTGGCAAGGATGAAGTCAAGCTTTCGCTTTTTGCAGATGACATGATATTATACATGGAAAATCCAATAGACTCCACCAAAAGTCTGCTAGAACTGATACATGAATTCAGCAAAGTTGCAGGATACAAAATCAATGTACAGAAATCAGTTGCATTCTTATACACTAACAATGAAGCAACAGAAAGACAAATAAAGAAACTGATCCCATTCACAATTGCACCAAGAAGCATAAAATACCTAGGAATAAATCTAACCAAAGATGTAAAGGATCTGTATGCTGAAAACTATAGAAAGCTTATGAAGGTCATTGAAGAAGATTTAAAGAAATGGAAAGACATTCCCTGCTCATGGATTGGAAGAATAAATATTGTCAAAATGTCAATACTACCCAAAGCTATCTACACAGTCAATGCAATCCCAATCAAAATTGCACCAGCATTCTTCTCGAAACTAGAACAAGCCATCCTAAAATTCATATGGAACCACCAAAGGCCCCGAATAGCCAAAGTAATTTTGAAGAAGAAGACCAACGCAGGAGGCATCACAATCCCAGACTTTAGCCTCGACTACAAAGCTGTCATCATCAAGACAACATGGTATTGGCACAAAAACAGACACATAGACCAATGGAATAGAATAGAAACCCCAGAACTAGACCCACAAACGTATGGCCAACTCATCTTTGACAAAGCAGGAAAGAACATCCAATGGAAAAAAGACAGTCTCTTTAACAAATGGTGCTGGGAGAACTGGACAGCAACATGCAGAAGGTTGAAACTAGACCACTTTCTCACACCATTCACAAAAATAAACTCAAAATGGATAAAAGACCTGAATGTGAGACAGGAAACCATCAAAACCTTAGAGGAGAAAGCAGGAAAAGACCTCTCTGACCTCAGCCGTAGCAATCTCTTACTCGACACATCCCCAAAG
>NW_024418060.1:0-11119 GCF_014898765.1 Herpailurus yagouaroundi | reverse complement strand
CTACAGGCCAATATCCCTGATGAATATCGATGCAAAAATTCTCAATAGGATACAAGCAAATCGAATTCAACGGCATAAAAAAAGAATTATTCACCATGATCAAGCCGGATATATTCCTGGGATGCAGGGCTGGTTCAACATTTGCATATCAATCTATGTGATACATCACATTAATAAAAGAAAAGATAAGAAGCATATGATCCTGTCAATCGATGCAGAAAAGGCCTTTGACAAAACTCAGCAATTTTCTTAATAAAAACCCTCGAGAAAGTCGGGATAGAAGGAACATACTTAAAGATCATAAAAGCCATTTATGAAAAGCCCACAGTTAACATCATCCTCAATGCGGAAAAACTGAGAGCCTTGTCCCCGAGATCAGGAACACGACAGGGATGCCCACTCTCACTGCTGTTGTTTAATATAGTGTTGGAAGTGCTAGCATCAGCAATCAGACAACAAAAGGAAATCAAAGGCATCAAAATTGGCAAAGATGAAGTTAAGCTTTCACTTTTTGCAGACGACATGATATTATACATGGAAAATCCGATAGACTCCACCAAAAGTCTGCTAGAACTGATACATGAATTCAGCAAAGTTGCAGGACACAAAATCAATGTACAGAAATCAGTTGCATTCTTATACACTAATGAAGCAACAGAAAGACAACTAAAGAAACTGATCCCAGTCACAATTGCACCAAGAAGCATAAAATGCCTAGGAATAAACCTAACCAAAGATGTAAAAGATCTGTATGCTGAAAAGTATAGCAACCTTATGAAGGAAATTGATGAATATATAAAGAAATGGAAAAACATTCCGTGCTCATGGATTAGAAGAATAAATATTGTCAAAATGTCAATACTACCCAAAGCTATCTACACATTCAATGCAATCCCAATCAAAATTGCACCAGCATTCTTCTCGAAACTAGAACAAGCAATCCTAAAATTCATATGGAACCACAAAAGGCCCCGAATAGCCAAAGTAATTTTGAAGAAGACCAAAGCAGGAGGCATCACAGTCCCAGACTTTAGCCTCTACTACAAGGCTGGAATCATCAAGACAGCATGGTATTGGCAAAAAAATAGACACACAGACCAATGGAATAAAACAGAAACCCCAGAAGTAGACCCACAAACGTATGGCCAACTTATCTTTGACAAAGCAGGAAAGAATATCCAATGGAAAAAAAGACAGTCTCTTTAACAAATGGTGCTGGGAGAACTGGACAGCAACATGCAGAAGGATGAAACTAGACCACTTTCTTACACCATTCACAAAAACAAACTCAAAATGGATAAAGGACCTGAATGGGAGACAGTAAACTATCAAAACCCTAGAGGAGAAAGCAGGAAAAGACCTCTCTGACCTCAGCCGTAGCAATGTCTTACTTGACACATCCCCAAAGGCAAGGGAATTAAAAGAAAAAATGAACTACTTGGACCTTATGAAGATAAAAAGCTTCTGTACAGCAAAGGAAACAACCAACAAAACTAAAAGGCAACCGCAGGAATGGGAAAAGATAGTTGCAAATCACATATCGGACAAAGGGCTAGTATCCAAAATCTATAAAGAGCTCACCAAACTCCACACCCGAAAAACAAATAATCCAGTGAAAAAATGGGCAGAAAACATGAATAGACACTTCTCTAAAGAAGACATCCGGATGGCCAACAGGCACATGAAAAGATGTTCAGCGTCGCTCCTTATCAGGGAAATACAAATCAAAACCACACTCAGATATCACCTCACGCCAGTCAGGTGATATCACGCCACCTAGGATTCCATGCAGGGGTGGTTAAATGGTAAATGGGGATAAGGGAAAGTTGTTCAAGGGAAGGAAAGAAAGCTTGGCAGCCTCAATTCCTCTTTTTCACTTTTTGTAAGAACAGCTTATGTTTCACTAATTAATACTTACCTTCAACTGCTGTGCTTCTGTGTAAATTTTGTTTGAAAAAGGTGGGAAAAAAGTTCAAATGCATTAAAAAATGTCTCAGAAAATCACTGCACTCTACATTTTCTTTTCACTGATCCCTGTATTTTTTACTGGTTCCAGGATTCTATGTTTCTATTAGTGACATAAAGTTAGAGAAATAGATTTTCAATTATAGTAGTAATTTCTTGAGATTATTCTTTTTTGGAGTTGATGCATAGGGGCAAACTATGTCAAACATTCTCAGCAATTTCCAAATCAGTGATTTTCTTCCCTTTTTAATTTTTTTTAATGTTTATTCATTTTTGAGAGAGAGAGAGAGAGAGAGAGAGAGAGAGAGAGAGAGAGAGAGAAAATGAGCGGAGGAGGGGCATAGAGAGAAGGAGACACAGAATCTGAAATAGGCTCCAGGATCTGAGCTGTCAGCACAGAACTCAACGCCAGGCTCAAACTTGTGAACTGTGAAATCATGACCTGAGCTGAAGTCAGATGCTTAACCGACTGAGCCACCCAGGCACCCCTCAAATCAGTGATTTTCTTAAATGAAATTTAAAATTAAAGCTTGCTGTAACTGACAGTTTTTTTGCATTTATATTTAATTTTTGTTATCTTCAAGACATACTGTTCATATGTGAAAAATAAGTTATATTTGCATAATTTCATTTGTAGTCTTTTTTTTAATGTTTATTTTTGAGAGGGGGAGACACAGAGTATTAGCAGGGGAGGGGCAGAGAGACAAAGGGAGACACACAATCTGAAGCAGGCTCCAGGCTCTGAGCTGTCAGCACAGAGCCTGATGTGGTGCTCGAACCCACAAATGGTGAGATCATGACTCAGCTGAGGTCCAATGCTTAAATGACTGAGCTACCCAGGGACCCCAATTTAATCTATAATCTTAAGATATGAACATTATTTCTAGTAAAGAGCTAAAGGTGGAAAGAAATGTTTCTATCTTAATATGCATTAATTTGATTTTTAACATAATTCAAATTTATGTTTAAACGTTACCTTGTGGTATTAACTAGTTTTTAAAAATAGTGGCACATAAAAGGCATAAAGAAATAAAAACACATGGACAGAATTAGAGAACTGGTAATAATACCTAACAGTAATAAATCACTGCTTAATCTAATTCAGACTCCTCCTAGCTTCTTCAGGCTTAATCAAAACATCTCTTTAGAAATTTTATTTTGAAGTCAAAAGACCTCACCAATATAATTACAGCTCTAGGTTTTGAAAGTCATTGCAGTGAAGGAATTATCAGAGTAAATACTGTTGAAAAAATGCTCTAAAGAGTTGTATGTCTTCTTTTCCTGACTAAAAAAGAAAAAAACAATTGTGAAAAGGAATTTTATCTCATTGTTTACTAACAAAAAATCAGAAGGGGTTTTCCTTACCCCAAACTGAGCCCTTTACACTTTGAGACAAGAACCTGACGGGGCGCCTGGGTGGCCCAGTCGGTTAAGCGTCCGACTTCAGCCAGGTCACGATCTCACGGTCCGTGAGTTCGAGCCCCGCGTCAGGCTCTGGGCTGAGGGCTCAGAGCCTGGAGCCTGTTTCCGATTCTGTGTCTCCCTCTCTCTCTGCTCCTCCTCCGTTCATGCTCTGTCTCTCTCTGTCCCAAAAATAAATAAACGTTGAAAAAAAATTAAAAAAAAAAAAACCTGAGTGTTTCCGGATTTTTATCTGAGTCCTTGCCAACTATCACTCGTACCATCACAGAGGCTACCTAGTTTTTTCAGAGGTTGCACTTACAAACCCAAAATCACCAAGACCTATCTTCTGACGACCAAATACAGACAAGTTTTGTATCAAAAATATAAAATTACACCCTCCCAACTAAATATGAAGAGAAAGACATAAAACAGCCTGAAAAAAAAGGAATAAACATGATCTGACCAAAGAGGTAAAGTAATTTTTGTACAGAATAAGACTTCATCAGTGCATAGTGTCCTCAGAAAGGAGTCGTAAGTGCTCTCTAAATCTGGTTGAAGATTTTATGAACACCAGTAGAAGGGACAATCTTATATAAATATAAGCTATTTAAAATTGTATCCTAGGGGTGCCCATGTGGCTTGGTCATTTGAGTGTCCATGTCTTGATTTCGGCTCAGGTCAAGATATCATGGTTTGTGAGTTCGAGACCTGTGTCGGGTTCTGAGCTAACAGTGTGGAGCCCACTTGGGATTCTCTCTTTCTCTCTCTCTCTGCCCCTCCACCCTCAAAATAAATAAATAAAACTTAAAAAAAAATTGTATCCTAGAAGATATTTCACAAGTGTAAATATGAAACAAACAGCTTGAAAAACAAAGGTCAATGATACTTGACAAGGTATTTCTCAAAGAGAACACTTGATAAATATGTACATATTTACATAGGTTTGTTATTATCACAGGACTTCAGATTTCATTTTTTACTTTTTTATGCAAAGTAAAAAATTCACTGTTAAACATTTAGCAGCTCCCACACACATAACATCTTTCAGTGGGAATTAGGTGGCCCTTGTCAGGAGCACTTTAGTATTTTCCTCTCTATATCCTCATTTGAACAAAATCCATCTGGGTCTGTAAACTCCTTTAAGGAATGCTAAGTACATTCAGAACACAAATTTTCACTTATGGTGTCAGTCCCCTTGTATGTGAAATGTGTCCCACGTATCCTGGGAAAATTTGCCCTTCAAAGTACCTTTCATTTTCCATCTCCACAAACCCCATTCACCAAATGAATTAGAGTCATCATTTCATTGCAGGTGGTGATTACTATTAAGCAAAAATTGTCCCTTTCACTTTGCTATACCTTTGGCTTAAGAGGAGCAACATTACCTAAGGCTTATCACATCATATCGATACTTGTGTTAATTTTGGGTTGCAAAAGAAATTACTAAAACCCCTGGGAAGTGTTTAACTCCACATATTTTGGCCCCAAATATATCCTTACCTGTCTTAGCACACTGTCATGTAGAGTACAATAAAAGGGCACCACCTTCTTGGGGGAATACATAGGGAGCCTTTCATACATGTAGACACAAAGCATGAGCATCAGGATTGGGTTAGGATCACAGATGTCAGTGGCCTATTTTCAAAGAAGTGAAATATAAATTAGAGGATATACAGATAAAACATAGAAAAAGAGCTAAAGCACTATATCAATTATTGTATTACTTTAAAACATTTTAAAATGTTACTAGTTGACAATGACACTGAATTGTAAACACAGTAAACAGATTATTGCTGTGAATCAGAAGAGCTTGACCTAGGTGTTAAGAGATGAATTAGATGTCTTCTAAGTATAACAATGACCTCACAGCCTCAAAGCCTCCACAAAAGCTAGTCAGAGGTCATAAAAATATCATGCACTAGAACTACTAATGTGGCTAAGACACCATCCCTGATTTAAAGTACCATATATAGCAGTAAAAGAAAACTGGGAAGTAGACCAACTACTGAGGTGAAAGAAGGCAAGAGTTTCAAGCAAAAAGTTTAAGGGAATAGGTAGCCCGTGAGATGGCCCTGAAGAATGCTTGGAGTTTATAAAGGTTATGTTTGGGGTGCAGAAAATGATATATTCCATCAGTAAGGCAAAGAACTACAGTGCAGATGTCTAGGGAAGTAGGGGGTTTGTTTGTTAAAGAAGTGTAATTTAAATCATGTGTAAGGTCTAAGGAGGGACAAGTAGCATGTGAAAAGACTAAGGAGCACCAGGGCCACACTGTGCAGGGTGTGGAAGCCAGGGTAAGGGCCTGGATTTCTCAACAAGGAATAACACAGGAGCAACAATTCAGGCAGATGCGGCGCGGCAGGGGGTTGGAAAATACTTTTCCCAGAACATACAAATTGTAATAAGTCAGAAAATGTAATTATATTGATAACCAAGATAAATTAGTGATGGTTGTTGGAACAGATGAGATAAAACCCAGAATTGCAAAGGAATAATAGCAGGGGCAATCAACACAGCCTGAATGTACACTGAATACAAAAAGGAGAGTCAGAGTAGGAGGAAGGATTCTTCGTATCAGATCATGTAGTACCTACAATGTCCTTGGACAATGTGAAGGTGGTAGGAAAGAATTATTCATAACAAAAAAGTATTGAGAAGGCAAAAATTCAAACACATAAAACACCACAGATAAAGAAGCAATTGTCAATGTACAGGGAGCCCTCTACACTTTCATAAAATGAAGACACACTATGATTTAATGGCATGCATTCAAGTTAGTAACTGAAATGATCCAGTCTTGGATTGGAAATGCAACTAGTGTGGGAGTCAAGGAGACCTAATGCTGTTATGGGGGACTAATGCACTTGACTCTGAAGTTCAGCAGCGGTTACCAGCAAATAAAGACAGCTCCTATGATCACCTCCTAGTCCATATCCCCGAATACGTTCTTTTCCCTCTTTGAAAGAAAAGAAGAGTGTTCTTTCTTGCTTTGTCAATAATCAGTAAGACTAACCAGTAAACGTTCCTGGGGAGGGGATATTAGTAAAAACTAAGGGAGGTGACCTACTTCTGCAGGGTAGAAAGCTGTTGGTGACCCTGATTTGAGGAAAACTGAGAAATACACCAAGACTCCAAAGTTTCTCATCCGTATTCTATGGTCTCACATTTCTTCATGAAAGACAACATTGGTCAACAGATGAAGGAAAATTATTTGAGATAGAAACAAACTAAAAAACTAAATACAGAATTTAATTCCCACAAAGTGAAAAATATGGTGCTGCTGGGCCCTTTGGAATGGGCCAGCCTATGAGTGTGATTCAAAGAGGGCTGTCTAGAGTGATGGGAAATGTGTTTGTTGGGGAAAGGGGAAGATTAGTGGCAGAACACTCCAGGCTCAAGTCTCAGGTCAATAAAAGCCTTTTGAACACTGTTTTTTAGTGATTACAGAATCAAATATATAGGTAGCAATACAGAATTATTCCCCAAAATTATCTTTGAAAAATATATAATGGGCTGAAAATGTAATAATTTGGTAATTAAAAAAAATACATTTATCTTAATGGAAAAAATATGTTTCATCATTAAGATATTAGACTGAAAAAAAAACAGAGAAAAGAACATCCTTACTTTCCTTATAATAAAATCCAATGAACATAATCTAAAGCAATTACACCTTAGCCAATCACAGGCTTGAAAATCCAAATGTTAATTAAGTTAGGTTTGTTTAAAACAAGATTTTCAGGTGAAATATCTTTCAAAGATATAATCATTACTTTCTCTATACAGGACTAACCTAGAATAACTTTAACTGTATTGATTCATTTCCCCCCTCCCCCCAATGATAGTATTTTCCAACTAGCTTCATAAAAGATGAACAATTAAACAAAAAAGGTCATAATAGAGAAAAATACTGGAGGAGAAATCTGGTAAACCTAATTCAAGTCCCGCTACGATACAGTGCCATGATCTTGATTAACAGGAGAATTTCAGTAGAAATTTGTGGTTATTAGTGCACATGCCTAAAACAAAGCCAGCAGGCTGAGAAGGGCTGAGCAAAAATGAATCTCTAATAGCTTTACTGAGAAACTATCCTTATAATCTCCTAATGCCTGACTTTATCTAATGTAAAATGTTCATTTTTTTTTAATTTTTAAAGCACTTTCACTCATTAATTCTGTTATTTAATGCTATAAGCATCCAAGTTGATAAAATCAAACAAAATTTTTAAGAGAAAAGTTAGAATATCTATTCAACATTAGCTCCCATCACTACTCAGTGAATTAGGTATACTACAACTTCTGTTAACTATCATATTTATTTTTTAGATCCATTTCTCTACATAAGGGACTAAAATTACATTCTATACTGAGTCCAAACAATTCACACCATATTTTTGCTTTAAATATGAAGCATGTCATAAAAGAGAGAATATGTAAAAAATTGTTACATTCTAGCTAGCAGGATTCCATAACAGGACACAACACAGCCACAGAAACATAGCCAGCTGATTCCACACTTGCAAAGAACACAATAAATAAGAAACTTAAACAGTAATAAATATGTCCAGTGTTGAATTTCATTTGTCTTAAATGTGAACCAGTGCTAAGCATCAGCATTCATTCACTATGGTTAAGTTAATTTCATATTTTTATTTTTTATTTTTTTTATTTATATATGAAATTTATTCTCAAATTGGTTTCCATACAACACCCAGTGCTCATCCCAAAAGGTGCCCTCCTCAATACCCATCACCCACCCTCTCCTCCCTCCCACCCCCCATCAACCCTCAGTTTGCTCTCAGTTCTCAACAGTCTCTTATGCTTTGGCTCTCTCCCACTCTAACCTCTTTTTTTTTTTTTCCTTCCCCTCCCCCATGGGTTCCTGTTAAGTTTCTCAGGATCCACATAAGAGTGAAACCATATGGTATCTGTCTTTCTCTGTATGGCTTATTTCACTTAGCATCACACTCTCCAGTTCCATCCACGTTGCTACAAAAGGCCATATTTCATTTTTTCTCATTGCCACGTAGTATTCCATAGTGTATATAAACCACAATTTCTTTATCCATTCATCAGTTGATGGACATTTAGGCTCTTTCCATAATTTGGCTATTGTTGAGAGTGCTGCTATGAACATTGGGGTACAAGTGCCCCTATGCATCAGTACTCCTGTGTCCCTTGGATAAATTCCTAGCAGTGCTATTGCTGGGTCATAGGGTAGGTCTATTTTTAATTTTCTGAGGACCTCCACACTGCTTTCCAGAGCGGCTGCACCAATTTGCATTCCCACCAACAGTGCAAGAGGGTTCCCATTTCTCCACATCCTCTCCAGCATCTATAGTCTCCTGATTTGTTCATTTTGGCCACTCTGACTGGCGTGAGGTGATACCTGAGTGTGGTTTTGATTTGTATTTCCCTGATAAGGAGCGACGCTGAACATCTTTTCATGTGCCTGTTGGCCATCCGGATGTCTTCTTTAGAGAAGTGTCTATTCATGGTTTCTGCCCATTTCTTCACTGGGTTATTTGCTTTTCGGGTGTGGAGTTTGGTGAGCTCTTTATAGATTTTGGAGACTAGCCCTTTGTCCGATATGTCATTGGCAAATATCTTTTCCCATTCCGTTGGTTGCCTTTTAGTTTTGTTGGTTGTTTCCTTTGCTGTGCAGAAGCTTTTTATCTTCATAAGGTCCCAGTAATTCACTTTTGCTTTTAATTGCCTTGCCTTTGGGGGTGTGTCGAGTAAGAGATTGCTACGGCTGAGGTCAGAGAGGTCTTTTCCTGCTTTCTCCTCTAAGGTTTTGATGGTTTCCTGTCTCACATTCAGGTCCTTGATCCATTTTGAGTTTATTTTTGTGAATGGTGTGAGAAAGTGGTCTAGTTTCAACCTTCTGCATGTTGCTGTCCAGTTCTCCCAGCACCATTTGTTAAAGAGACTGTCTTTTTTCCATTGGATGTTCTTTCCTGCTTTGTCAAAGATGAGTTGGCCATACGTTTGTGGGTCTAGTTCTGGGGTTTCTATTCTATTCCATTGGTCTATGTGTCTGTTTTTGTGCCAATACCATGCAGTCTTGATGATGACAGCTTTGTAGTAGAGGCTAAAGTCTGGGATGGTGATGCCTCTTGCTTTGGTCTTCTTCTTCAAAATTATTTTGGCTCTTTGGGGCCTTTTGTGGTTCCATATGAATTTTAGGATTGCTTGTTCTAGTTTTGAGAAGAATGCTGGTGCAATTTTGATTGGGATTGCATTGAATGTGTAGATAGCTTTGGGTAGTATTGACATTTTGACACTATTTATTCTTCCAATCCATGAGCAGGGAATGTCTTTCCATTTCTTTAAATCTTCTTCAATTACCTTCATAAGCTTTCTATAGTTTTCAGCATACAGATCCTTTACATCTTTGGTTAGATTTATTCCTAGGTATTTTATGCTTCTTGGTGCAATTGTGAATGGGATCAGTTTCTTTATTTGTCTTTCTGTTGCCTCATTGTTAGTGTATAAGAATGCAAGTGATTTCTGTACATTGATTTTGTATCCTGCAACTTTGCTGAATTCATGTATCAGTTCTAGCAGACTTTTGGTGGAGTGTGTCGGATTTTCCACGTATAATATCATGTCATCTGCAAAAAGCGAAAGCTTGACTTTATCTTTGCCAATTTTGATGCCTTTGATTTCCTTTTGTTGTCTGATTGCTGATGCTAGAACTTCCAGCACTATGTTAAACAACAGCGGTGAGAGTGGGCATCCCTGTCGTGTTCCTGATCTCAGGGAAAAAGCTCTCAGTTTTTCCCCGTTGAGGATGATGTTAGCTGTGGGCTTTTCATAAATGGCTTTTATGATCTTTAAGTATGTTCCTTCTATCCCGACTTTCTCAAGGGTTTTTATTAAGAAAGGGTGCTGGATTTTGTCAAAGGCCTTTTCTGCATCGATTGACAGGATCATATGGTTTTTCTCTTTTTTTTTGTTAATGTGATGTATCACGTTGATTGATTTGTGAATGTTGAACCAGCCCTGCATCCCAGGAATGAATCCCACTTGATCATGGTGAATAATTCTTTTTATATGCCGTTGAATTCGATTTGCTAGTATCTTATTGAGAATTTTGGCATCCATATTCATCAGGGATATTGGCCTGTAGTTCTCTTTTTTTACTGGGTCTCTGTCTGGTTTAGGAATCAAAGTAATACTGGCTTCATAGAATGAGTCTGGAAGTTTTCCTTCCCTTTCTATTTCTTGGAATAGCTTGAGAAGGATAGGTATTATCTCTGCTTTAAACGTCTGGTAGAACTCCCCTGGGAAGCCATCTGGTCCTGGACTCTTATTTGTTGGGAGATTTTTGATAACCGATTCAATTTCTTCGCTGGTGATGGGTCTGTTCAAGCTTTCTATTTCCTCCTGATTGAGTTTTGGAAGAGTGTGGGTGTTCAGGAATTTGTCCATTTCTTCCAGGTTGTCCAATTTGTTGGCATATAATTTTTCATAGTATTCCCTGATAATTGTTTGTATCTCTGAGGGATTGGTTGTAATAATTCCATTTTCATTCATGATTTTATCTATTTGGGTCATCTCCCTTTTCTTTTTGAGAAGCCTGGCTAGAGGTTTGTCAATTTTGTTTATTTTTTCAAAAAACCAACTCTTGGTTTCGTTGATCTGCTCTACAGTTTTTTTAGATTCTATATTGTTTATTTCTGCTCTGATCTTTATTATTTCTCTTCTTCTGCTGGGTTTAGGCTGCCTTTGCTGTTCTGCTTCTA
>NW_024418059.1:0-1221 GCF_014898765.1 Herpailurus yagouaroundi | reverse complement strand
TTTATCATGCTACTGGAAGCCAAAAGAAAGCTGGAGTAGCCATACTTATATCAGACAAACTAGACTTTAAATTAAAGGCTGTAACAAGAGATGAAGAAGGACATTATATAATAGTGACAGGGTCTATCCATCAGGAAGAGCTAACAATTATAATTGTCTATGTGCCGAATACAGGAGCGCCCAAATATATAAAACAATTACTCATAAACATAAGCAACCTTATTGATAAGAATGTGGTAATTGCAGGGGACTTTAACACTCCACTTACAGAAATGGATAGATCATCTAGACACACGGTCAATAAAGAAACAAGGGCCCTGAATGAGACATTGGAACAGATGGACTTGACAGATATATTTAGAACTCTGCATCCCAAAGCAACAGAATATACTTTCTTCTCGAGTGCACATGGAACATTCTCCAAGATAGATCATATACTGGGTCACAAAACAGCCCTTCATAAGTTTACCAGAATTGAAATCATACCATGCATACTTTCAGACCACAATGCTATGAAGCTTGAAATCAACCACAGAAAAAAGTCTGGAAAACCTCCAAAAGCATGGAGGTTAAAGAACACCCTACTAACGAATGAGTGGGTCAACCAGGCAATTTGAGAAAAATTAAAAAATATATGGAAACAAACGAAAATGAAAATACAACAATCCAAACGCTTTGGGACGCAGCGAAGGCAGTCCTGAGAGGAAAATACATTGCAATCCAGGCCTATCTCAAGAAACAAGAAAAATCCCAAATACAAAATCTAACAGCACACCTAAAGGAAATAGAAGCAGAACAGCAAAGGCAGCCTAAACCCAGCAGAAGAAGAGAAATAATAAAGATCAGAGCAGAAATAAACAATATAGAATCTAAAAAAACTGTAGAGCAGATCAACGAAACCAAGAGTTGGTTTTTTGAAAAAATAAACAAAATTGACAAACCTCTAGCCAGGCTTCTCAAAAAGAAACGGGAGATGACCCAAATAGATAAAATCATGGATGAAAATGGAATTATTACAACCAATCCCTCAGAGATACAAACAATTATCAGGGAATACTATGAAAAATTATATGCCAACAAATTGGACAACCTGGAAGAAATGGACAAATTCCTGAACACCCATACTCTTCCAAAACTCAATCAGGAGGAAATAGAAAGCTTGAACAGACCCATCACCAGCGAAGAAATTGAATCGGTTATCAAAAATCTCCCAACAAATAA
>NW_024418058.1:0-1667 GCF_014898765.1 Herpailurus yagouaroundi | reverse complement strand
ACAAAAGAATATAAACCTGGAACAGTTAAAAGTGTTGCCTCAAATAATGGAGACGGTAAAGAGACCTGTGGTTGCCAGGAACTCAGGGGGGAAGGGAGAGATGAATAATAGATGAAGCACAGGGAATATTTACGGCAGTGAAACATTTGTAAGACAGTGAAATGCTTTGAATCATGGCATTGTGCGTTTGTCAAAACTCACCAAACTGCACACCACAGTGAATGCTAAGGTAAACTTCGGTCTTCAGTTAATATTAGTTTTCATATGGGCTCATCCGTTGTAACAAATGCACTACACTGACACAAGAAGTTTACAATAGAGAAAACTATGTTTTGGGGGGTAGGAGGGAGAACAGGGGAACTCTGCACTTTCCAGTCTTTTTCTGTAAACCAGCTTTTTAAAAGCTGTTTTAGAAAATAAACTCCCTCAATGAAAGGGAGGCAGAGAGACAGAAGAGGAGGGAAGGAAAGAGGGAGAAAGTCTTGGAGGAAACTTAAGTGTGGATTACTAAGTGAAGGGATCCAATACGAAAAAGCCATTTGCTTTACATTTCCAACTATGATAACGTTTTGGAAAAACAAAACAAAAGAAAATAAATCATGGACAATGACGGCAAAGACAAGAACAACAACAACAACAACAACAACAACAACACCAACAACAACAACAACAAAACACCTTCAGAGACTGTAAAAAGACCAGTGGCTATTAGGGTTTAGGGGGAGAGAGGAAGTGGTACTAGTTGGAGCACAGGGCACCTTAGGGTAGTGTAACTATTCTGTATGATACTGCAATAGTAGATACATACCTTTATACATTTCTCAAAAGTTATGAATCTATATAACACAAAATGAACCCTAACTGTTAGTAAATGATAATGTGGCTAATGATAAAGTGTCAGTCAAGAATGGCTCATCCACCACTTATAATTAATGTATCCACATTAGTGCAAGGTACTATAGAAACTACTGGGGGTGAGGAACCTGTATTTCTTGTGCAATTTGTCTCTAAATCTAAAATTGTCCTAAAAAATGGTCTGTTTAAAAAAACCCTGATTAAAAAAAAAAGAAAAAAGGATAGAAAGTGTTGCCTCTGGGGAAGAGGTGTTCATGGGGGAAACCAAGCTTTTGATTTTTTATTGCACACCCTGATCTGCATTTTGGATTTTGTGGTTTTTTTTTTAACTATTTGTATACAATACTTGGATTGATATTTCTCAAAAAAAAAAAATCTCCACACCTGCCAGTATAGATAACATGAAAAAGACCATATTAGCAAGTGTTGGCAAGGCTATCAAGTATTCAGAGCTCACAGGCACTACGCAGGCACTACGATGAATAACAAATATCACTAACATAAGTTGGAGTGAAAGAAGGTAGGTGTAGCACACAATATTCCATTTCTATATAGTCCAAAAACAAGCAAAGGTTGTATATTCTGCAAGAAGTCAGAAAAATTGCCGTCCCAAAGGAGAGATAGACCGTGACTGAAAGAGGCACAGGTGATCCCTTGGGGTCCTGGTACCTTTTTTAATGAGTGCTGATTCCACAAGTATATTGAACTGAATTGCATCAAGCTGTGCTCAGAATACATTTAATAATATATGTTCTTTTTTGCGTACCTGGGTGGCTAGTCACTTAAGTGTCCAACTTTGGCTCAGGTCATGA
>NW_024418057.1:0-7535 GCF_014898765.1 Herpailurus yagouaroundi | reverse complement strand
CCCTTGCTGCTTTCAGAATTTTCTCTTTATCCTTGTATTTTGCCAGTTTCACTATGATATGTCGTGCAGAAGATCGATTCAAGTTACGTCTGAAGGGAGTTCTCTGTGCCTCTTGGATTTCAATGCCTTTTTCCTTCCCCACTTCAGGGAAGTTCTCAGCTATGATTTCTTCAAGTACCCCTTCAGCACCTTTCCCTCTCTCTTCCTCCTCTGGGATACCAATGATGCGTATATTATTTCTTTTTAGTGTATCACTTAGTTCTCTAATTTTCCCCTCATACTCCTGGATTTTTTTATCTCTCTTTTTCTCAGCTTCCTCTTTTTCCATAACTTTATCTTCTAGTTCACCTATTCTCTCCTCTGCCTCTTCAATCCGAGCTGTGGTGGTTTCCATTTTGTTATGCATTTCATTTAAAGCGTTTTTCAGCTCCTCGTGACTGTTCCTTAGTCCCTTGATCTCTGTAGCAAGAGATTCTCTGCTGTCAGCTATACTGTTTTCAAGCCCAGCGATTAATTTTATGACTATTATTCTAAATTCATTTTCTGTTATATTATTTAAATCCTTTTTGATCAGCTCATTAGCTGTTGTTATTTCCTGGAGATTCTTCTGAGGGGAATTCTTCCGCTTGGTCATTTTGGATAGTCCTGGCGTGGTGAGGACCTGCAGGGCACTTCCCCTGTGCTGTGGTGTATAACTGGAGTTGGTGGGCGGAGCCGCAGTCAGACCTGATGTCTGCCCCCAGCCCACCGCTGGGGCCACAGTCAGACTGGTGCGTGCCTTCTCTTCCCCTCTCCTAGGGGCGGGATTCACTGTGGGGTGGGGTGGCCTGTCTGGGCTACTTGCACACTGCCAGGCTTGTGATGCTGGGGATCTGGCGTCTTAGCTGGGGTGGGTAGGCAAGGTGCACAGGGGCAGGAGGGGCAGGCTTAGCTTGCTTCTCCTTAGGTGATCCACTTCAGGAGGGGCCCTGTGGCAGCAGGAGGGAGTCAGATCCGCTGCCGGAGGTTTGGCTCCGCAGAAGCGCAGAGTTGGGTGTTTGCGCGGAGCAAGCAAGTTCCCTGGCAGGAACTGGTTCTCTTTGGGATTTTGGCTGGGGGATGGGCGGGGAAGATGGCGCTGGCGAGCGCCTTTGTTCCCCACCAAACTGAGCTCTGTGGTCCGGGGGCTCAGCAGCTTTCCTTCCCTTTGTCCTCCAGCCTTCCCGCTTTCTGAGCAGAGCTGTTAACTTATGACCTCCCAGCCGCTAAGTCGCGCTTGCTGTGGGAACACAGTCCGTCAGGCCCCTCCGCTTTTTGCAAGCCAGACTCGGGGGCTCTGCTTGGCCGGCGAGCCGCCCCTCCGCCCCGGCTCCCTCCCGCCAGTCCGTGGAGCGCGCACCACCTCGCCGCCCTTCCTACCCTCTTCCGTGGGCCTCTCGTCTGCGCTTGGCTCCGGCGACTCCATTCTGCTAATCCTCTGGTGGTTTTCTGGGTTATTTAGGCAGGTGTAGGTGGAATCTAAGTGATCAGCAGGACGCGCGGTGAGCCCAGCGTCCTCCTACGCCGCCATCTTCCCTCCCTCCCATCTCTTGCCTCTTGAAGTAGGCCTGTGTTGCTATAAACTTCTGAAAGGTTTTGGACTATTGTATTTTCATTTTTGTTTATTTCCATGTGCATTTTGATTTCTTCTTTGATTTCCTGGTTGACTCATTCATTCATTATTTAACCTCCATGTATGTTTGGTCTTTCCAGAATTTTTTCTCTTGTGATTGGTTTTTAATTTAATAGTGTTTTGGTCAGAAAAGATGCATGGTATGATTTCAGTTTTTAAAAAATTTGTTGAGTCTTGTTTGTGACCTAATATGTGATCTATATTGGAAAATGTTCCATGTGAATTTGAATATAATGTGCATTTTGCTCTTTTATGATGGAATGTTCTGAACATAGCTGTTAAATCCATGTGTTCAAGTGTGTCATTCAAAGCTACTATTTCTTTATTTTCTGTTTGGATGATCTGTTAATTTACGTTAGTGGTATGTTAAGGTCTCCTATTGCATTCCTATTAGTTCCTTTATCCTTGTTATTAACTATTTTAGGTAGTGTAAATCTTGGATTGAGAGTAACTTGTATTGTGCGTGTTCTGCAAAATGAACAAACATTTCTAATAAATTTTAACTTGATAAATGAGTGATGTCCTGCAATGAGTAGTACATGATGCCAAATGTCACATGATCACAACTGAGCCAATAGTTCTTCTATCTCTTGCTGCAGGATTGTGGGTGATTTTCTCCCATGCTCAGATGCTCAGTTTCAGGCCATGGTGTTTGGCAGAAGTCAGTGATTTTTCAGAACATTGGAAGGGCCCAATTGGCACGGGTGAATTTTTTCTTTTTATCACTTCAAAACACCTATGGATAGGTTTTGCTTTTCTACCCAAGAGTAAGCTTAGGAATGCTTTGCTTCATTCTAGGTTAGGCTGTGGGCAGATATAGACCCTTTCCTCTGCTGACCTATTGCCAGTTACATTAAATACAGTATATGACAAGAGTTTATTAATACTGTACTGTAGTCAACATCTATGTAAGCGTATACAATGGCTACCATGCAGAAAAAGATTCCATTGACCCAGAGACAACAGTGATTCCATTAGTAATGGTGAAAATCATCCTATGCAATAACACTCCTCTCTGTTGTCTCCCTCACACCATCCATGAAGGTAAGTGCAGATTTCAAACGTAAGTGCAGATTAATTTGTTTATTTTTCTTTATATTTTGTATTTTATTATTTTGTATTCTATTACGGTGTTGTAATAACTTTTATATGAACATTTTTGGGTTGTGGAACCAATCGTCTGAGTTTCTATGATTTTAATGGGGAAATTAGCTTTGCTATGCAAGTGCTTTGGATTACATGCAAGTTTTTGTTTGGGAAACTCTGTCTCTCTCCTTCCATTCAGAGTGACAGCCTTGTTGGATAGAGTATTTTTGGCTGCATATTTTCCCAATCAACACATGTAATACATCATGCCACTCCCTTCTGGCCTGCTGAATTTCTGTGAATAAGTCCAATGCTAACCTTGTTTGTCATCTCTTGTAAGTTAGGAATTTCTTTTTCCTTGCCATTTTTAGGATACTTCCCCCTCATCTTTGTATTTTGCACATTTTAGTAAGATATATCTTTATGCTGTCCTGCTTTAGTTGAATTTGATGGGAGTTCTTGGTGCCTCCAGATTTGGATGTCTGTTTTCTTCCCCAGATTGGAGAAGCTTTCAGCTATAATTTGCTCAAATAAACCTTTATCCCCTTTCCCCTGTCTTGTTCTTCTTGGAGTTCTATGATATGAATGTTATTATGCTTTATGATGTAGGTGAGTTCCCTAAGTCTACATTCATGATCCCACATTTTTCTTTCCCTCTTGTTTTCAGCTTAATTATTTTCCATAATTTTATCTTTCATATCACTTATTCATTCCTCTGCTTCTTCCATCTTTGTGGTCACTATATCCAGTGGGTTTTGCATTTCAATTATAGCATTTTTTATTTTGGTCTGACTAGTTTTTAGATCTTTATCTCTGTGGCAAGGGAATCCCTGGTGTCTTCTATGCTTTAATCAAGTCCTGGTAGTATCCGTATGATTGCTGATTTTTGTGTGGGGGTGTTTTTATTTTTAATTTTATTTTTTCAATTTATTTATTGTTTAATTTATATCCAAGTTAGCATATGGTGCAACAATGATTTCAGGAATAGAATCCTTAATGCCTCTTACCTATTTAGACCATCCCCCCTCCTGAAACTCCTCACCCAAACCTCTTTTTGTCCTCTATATTTAAGAGTATTTTATGTTTTGTCCCCCTCCCTGCTGTTATATTATTTTTGCTTCCCCTCTGTTATGTTCATCTGTTTTGTATCTTAAATTACTCATATGAGTGAAGTCATGATATGTGTCTTTCTCTGAGTGACTAATTTCACTTAGCATAATACAATCCAGTTCCATCCACATAGTTGCAAATGGCAAGATTTCATTCTTTTTGATTGTTGAGTAATACTCCATTGTGTGTGTGTGTGTGTGTGTGTGTGTGTATAAAATCATATCTTCTTTACCCACTCATCCATTGATGGACATTTGGGCTCTTTCCATACTTTGGCTATTGTTGATAGCACTGCTGTAAACATTGGGTTACATGTGTCCCTTCAAAAAAGTGCTCCTGTATCCCTTCGGTAAATACCTAGTAGTGCAATTGCTGGGTCGTAGGGTACTTCTATTTTTAGTTTTTTGAGGAAACTCCATACTGTTTTCCAGAGTAGCTGCAGCAATTTGTGTTACCACCAACAGTGCAAGGGATCCTCTTTCTCTACATTCTTGCCAACAGCTGTTGTTGCCTGAGTTTTTAATGTTAGCCCTTCTGACAGGTGTGAAGTGGTATTACATTGTGGATTTGACTTGTATTTCCCTGATAATGAGTGATGTTGAGCATTTTTTCATATGTTTGTTCACCATCTAGATGTCTTCTTTGGAGAAGTGTCTATTCATGACTTTTTCCCATTTTGTCACCGGATTATTTGTTTTGGGGTGTTTAGTTTGATAGGTTCTTTATAGATTTTGGATACTAACCCTTTATCTGAAATGTCATTTTCAAATATCTTCTCCCATTCCATTGGTTGCCTTTTATTTTTATTGATTGTTTACTTTTATGTTCAGAAGCTTTTTATTTTGATGAGGTCCCAATACTTCATTTTTGCTTTTGTTTCCCTTGACTCCAGAGACGTGTTGAGTAAGAAGTTGCTGTGGCTGAGGTCAAAGAGGTTTTTGCCTGCTTTCTCCACTAGGATTTTGATGGCTTCCTATCTTACATTTAGGTCTTTCATCCATTTTGAGTTTATTTTTATGTGTGGTGTAAGGAAGTGGTCCAGGTTCATTTTTCTGCATGTTGTTATCGAGTTTTCCCAGCACCATTTGCTGAAGAGACTGTCTTTTTCCATTGGATAGTCTTTCCTGCTTTATCAAAGATTAGTTGGCCGTATGTTTGTAGGTCCATTTCTGGGTTCTCTATTCTGTTCCATTGATCTGAGTGTCTGTTTTTGTGCCAGTACCATACTGTTTTGAAGATTAGAGCTTTGTAATACATTTTGAAGTCCAGGAGTATGATGCCCCCAGCTTCGGTTTTCTTTTTCAAGATTGTTTTGGCTATTCAGGGTCTTTTCTGGTTCCATACAAATTATAGGATTGTTTGTTCTAGCTCTGTGAAGAATGATGCTGTTATTTTGATAGGGATTGCATTGAATGCATAGATTGCTTTGGATAGTATTGACATTTTAACAATGTTTGTTCTTCCAATCCAGGAGCATGGAATATTTTTTTCCATTTTTTGTGTGTCTTCTTCAATTTCTTTCATAAGCTTTCTATAGTTTTCAGTGCATAGTTTATTCACCTCTTGGTTAAAGATTTTTACCTCTTGGTTTACATAATGCCTATGTTTCTTTCAAGGTATTATATGGCTTTTGGTCC
Organism: Herpailurus yagouaroundi; assembly: GCF_014898765.1. NCBI lineage: Eukaryota > Metazoa > Chordata > Mammalia > Carnivora > Felidae > Herpailurus > Herpailurus yagouaroundi. The sequence continues at coordinate 2,051 of NW_024418057.1, read as the reverse complement.
AATTGTAAATGGGATTGATTCCTTGATTTCTTTCTGTTGCTTCATTATTGGTGTATAGGAATGCAACCAATTTCTGTGCATTGATTTTATATCCTGAAACATTGCTGAATTCATGGTTCAGTTCTCACAGTTTTTTGGTGTAATCTTTTGGGTTTTCCACATTTCCATATCATGTCATCTGGTTAGAGTGCAAGTTTGACTTCCTCCTTGCTGATTTGGATGCCTTTTACCTCTGTGGTGTCTTATTGCTGAGGCTAAGACTTCCAATATTATGTTGAATAACAGTGGCAAGAGTGGACATCCCTGTCATGTTCCTGACCTTAAGGGAAAGCTCTCAGTTTTTCCCCATTGAGGAAGATATTAGTGGTGGGTCTTTCATATATGGCTTTTGTGATCTTGAAGTATGATCCTTCTATCCCTACTTTCTTGAGGGTTTTGTATCAAGAAAGGGTTCTGTATTTTGTCAAATGCTTTCTCCGCATCTACTGAGAGGATCATGTGGTTTTGGTCCTTTGTTTGATTGATATGACATATCACATTGATTGTTTGAGCATATTGAACCAGCCATGCATCCCAGGTATAAATCCTTGAGATTTAGGTCATGGTGAATAATTCTTCTAATGTATTATTGGATCTGGTGGGCTAATATCTTGTTGAGAATTTTTGCATCCGTGTTTCTCAGGGAAATTGGTCTATCATTGTTTTTAGTGGGGTTTGTCAGGCTTTAGAATCAAGGTAATGCTGGCTTCTTGGAATGAGTTTGGAAGTTTTCCTTCTATTTCTATTTTTTGGAACAGCTTCAAAAGAATAGGTGTTAACTCTTCTTCAAATGTTTGGTAGAACACCCCTGGAAAGCCATCTAGCCCTGGACTCTTTGTTGGGAGATTTTTGGTTACTGATTTAATTTCTTTAATGGTTATGGGTCTTTTCAAATTTCCTATTTCTTCCTGTTTCATTTTTGGTAGTTGATGTTTACTGGAATTTGTCCATTTCTTCCAGATGGCCCATTTCATTGGCGTATAATTGCTTACAATATTCTCTTATTATTGTTTGTATTTCTGCAGTGGTGGTTGTGATCTCTCCTCTTTCATTCTTGATTATTTATTTGGGTCATTTCCTTTTTCTTTTTGATCAAACTGGCTAGGGGTTTCTCAAATTTGTTAATTCTTTCAAGGAACCAGCTCCTGCTTTCATTGATTTCTTCTACTTTTTTTTTTATTTCAATAGCATTGATTGCTGCTCTAATCTTTATTATTTCCTGTATCTGCTATTTTGGGTTTTTATCTGCTGCTCTTTTTCCAGCTGTTTGAGGTGTATGGTTAGATTGTATATCTAAGACCTTTCTTCCTTCTTTAGGAAGGCCTGGATTGCTATATACCTCCCTCTTATGACCACCTTTGGTGGGTCCCACAGTTTTTGAGCTATGGTGTTATCATTTTCTTTGGCATCCATGAACTTGTTAATTTCCTCTTTTAACTTCTTGGTTAGTCATTCATTCTTTAGTAGGATGTACTTTAGTCTCCAAGTATTTTCTATCTTTCAAATTTTTTCTTGTGGTTGATTTCAAGTTTCATAGCATTGTGGTCTGAAAATATGCATAGTATGATCTCCATCTTTTAGTACTAGTTGACGGCTGATTTGTGTACCAGTATATGATCTATTCTGGAGAACGTTTCACGTGCACTGGAGAAGAATGTATATTCTGCTGCTTTAGCATAAAATGTTCTGAATATATCCATGAAGTCCATCCGGTCCAGTGTGTCATTCAAAGCCATTGTTTCCTTGTTGTCTGTTTAGACGATCTGTCCATGGCTGTAAGTGGAGTGTTGAAGTCTCTTACTATTATGGTATTATTACCAATGAGTTTTTTTTTATGTTTGTGATTAATTGATTTACATATGTGTGTGTGCCATATTTGGTGCATAAATGTTTACAATTGTTAGGTCTTCTTAGTTGATAGACCCCTTACTTATGATATAATGCCCTTCTTCATCTCTTGTTACAGTCTTTATTTTAAAATCTAGATTGTCTGATATAAGTATGGCTACTCC
>NW_024418056.1:0-2595 GCF_014898765.1 Herpailurus yagouaroundi | reverse complement strand
AAAAAAAAAAAAAAAAAAAAAAAAAAAAAAAAAAAAAAATTAGTTTTCTTCTGTTTTTTTGAATTCCCCATATTTTGTTTTCTCCAAGATCTTTTTAGCGCTTCAAGCAGTGAAGGCAAAAGTATGAAATGTGTTTTTTCTTTTTCCTAATCCACCAAAGTGAGAATTTTTCCAAAGCACTTTCCATTGCGCATAAAGTCCAACAGATACTGTCAATTGCGGTTTTATTGTCACAGCTGCCAAATAAATCTTTCATAGAAGATATATTTATGGGTAAGAGGCTTATAATTTGGAAATACTGATAGATAAAGTACTATGGTTAATACAGCATGGTAAATGATGTCGGGAAGCAAATTGAATTCTTGATAGAGCAAGAAAATTCAAAAGACTAATTTGGTGACCTAACTGCTAATCCTTCAGCTTATATAACCACGCATCTCGATGTGTTTGGAGCACAAACACACGCAAAATATGGAGCACAAAATATAACCTCAGTGCTTGTGCACTTGATTGTACAATTTCTTCCACTTGTATTCTTAATCATTCAGAATCATCTGTATTCATTTCAGTTTCATGCCTGAGAACATTTCTTGATTTATTAGTCTTGCTTGCTTGAGATTACTACTTTAGAAAAAAACAAATACATTTATAATAATAGTAATAATAATAATAATAACAATAACAACAACAACGGGCTTACAGGAGAACAAAAATAATTTGAGTATGTTACTAATACTATAGTAGTCGCTTGCACCCAGTTTTTTTATATCTTTTCAAATAGAGAGTGAATTGGACGATATCTTCTTGAAACATGTGCTGCCCAAAAGCCAAAACACAACAAAAATGTGCCTCTGCAACTTCCTCATTTCTTAAATCCCATGAACGTTGGACTCGAGAAAACTTTATTTTCATGGCGTGTTCTAAGTTGAGATATGGGGGTGAATGCTTTCCAAGATTTCTTTTATCACAAAATGAATGGAAAGGAAACTTAATAATGCTATAAATGCTTTTTAAAAAATGCCAGCTTTGATGAAGTTGATGGCAATTAAACATAACACTTACAAATAAATTGAATAGAGCATCTGGCCAGCCAGTAAGTATGAATCATCTCCAATGGAAGTACCGAGTAATAGTAAAATAACTAACTAACTAACTAAATAAATAAATAAGGTGATACGAAAACAAACAAACAAAAACGTATTTCAGGCATGATCAGAGCCATGAGTAAAAACAATCCGAGTTGATGTGTAGCAATTTCTAACGCAACATAATTTTTGAAAATTATTTAGTGATTGTATAAATGTGACATGCCTGGAAAATGTTAATTAAACTGGTTTACACAATGGTTGAGATGTTTAATTATTTAGCCATGTTTCCACAGTCATGAGCAAGGCAATTGTAAGCTCCAGTTCCACAAGGCTGTTTTGGATTGTAGCCCCTGGAGCTGGTGGTTGAATGAAGAACCTTTCTAGCCACTGAAAATGAAAAGGTCCTAGGAGTGTCCACCTCATTCGTCTTTGATTTCATTTACGGATGTTAGGAAGAACAACTTCAGTGGCGAGCCGAGCGAGTATCGCCTCGCACACTGAATTATGGAAAGACAGCAGTAAGATATTTGGTGGGGGTCAGAATGAAAACTCCAGCCATTGGAAATTTTGATTCACAAGCACTCCATAAACATCTTAAAGACAGAGAGGAAGGAGAGATTGTTGAGAAGATGAGCCAGAGGAACTCTTAAAATCTGGACCATTTTTACCACGATGTCCTGAAACTGATCTGAATGCCTGAGATTGATTTCCAGATCTTGGCCTGGAATTAGGCCTGTTGAATCAGGCTGTTGAAATAAAAACTGGGATTGATGATGGAAGCATTAAGTGGAAGGATACCTTGGATTTTGAGTTGCAAAAGTTACAGACCAGAGGACGTCTCAGACATGTGCACGTGTGCATCAGTAAACCCAGGGCAACATCGAGCAAGGTCATCTTTGCAACGCACTACTTTGTTTTGAGGTCTAGGAAAAATTGCCTGGTAAGAAAGTATGGCACAGTCAGAAAACCCTTGCTTCAAGCCTCCGACATAGACTGTCTTACACAATCCACCAACACCCAAAGTTGATTTCTTTGCCACAGAATTCTGTTACAGATCAGGTTTAGAAATGAATTTGTTCATATTTATGCTAGCAGAGTAGATACATAAATCTCAGTGAAGAATCCTATGGTCTTTAGATTATGTTTTGGTTGTCATATGGCATAGTTTACGTCCTCTTGAAGCCCGCTATTGTCAATATTATGAGCTAAGTAAAGACCTGGACGCTGGAGAGCTCTGGGCCTTGCCAAGTGGGCTTCATAAGACAAAAAAAAAAAAAAAAAAAAAAAAAAAAAAAAAAAAAAACCGAACGTGAAATTGAACCAAACAAATGTCAACTGTACAAGCACTGGAATTGATTTCAGACTAAATTTGCATATTTAAATTAAAATAAAATAGGGATAATTCATTATGCAACTCTTCTGTTCAGTTTGAATACACAGGATTTTTTTTTCCTAGACTCTAATTAGAAAATTCAGATGTGGTCAAAATAACTTTGAAAGAGTTTAT
>NW_024418055.1:0-1462 GCF_014898765.1 Herpailurus yagouaroundi | reverse complement strand
AGAATTCCCCTCAGAAGAATCTCCAGGAAATAACAACAGCTAATGAGATGATCAAAAAGGATTTAAATAATATAACAGAAAGTGAATTTAGAATAATAGTCATAAAATTAATCGCTGGGCTTGAAAACAGTATAGCTGACAGCAGAGAATCTCTTGCTACAGAGATCAAGGGACTAAGGAACAGTCACGAGGAGCTGAAAAATGCTTTAAATGAAATGCATAACAAAATGGAAACCACCACGGCTCGGATTGAAGAGGCAGAGGAGAGAATAGGTGAACTAGAAGATAAAGTTAGGGAAAAAGAGGAAGCTGAGAAAAAGAGAGATAAAAAAATCCAGGAGTTCAAGTGGAAAATGAGAGAACTAAGCAATACACTAAAAAGAAATAATATACGCATAATTGGTATCCCAGAGGAGGAAGAGAGAGGGAAAGGTGCTGAAGGGGTACTTGAAGAAATAATAGCTGAGAACTTCCCTGAAGTGGGGAAGGAAAAAGGCATTGAAATCCAAGAGGCACAGAGAACTCCCTTCAGACGTAACTTGAATCGATCTTCTGCACGACATATCATAGTGAAACTGGCAAAATACAAGGATAAAGAGAAAATTCTGAAAGCAGCAAGGGGTAAACGTGCCCTCACATATAAAGGGAGACCTATAAGACTCGTGACTGATCTCTCTTTTGAAACTTGGCAGGCCAGAAAGAATTGGCACGAGATTTTCAGTGTGCTAGACAGAAAAAATATGCAGCCGAGAATCCTTTATCCAGCAAGTCTGTCATTTAGAATAGAAGGAGAGATAAAGGTCTTCCCAAACAAACAAAAACTGAAGGAATTTGTCACCACTAAACCAGCCCTACAAGAGATCCTAAGGGGGACCCTGTGAGACAAAGTACCAGAGACATCGCTACAAGCATAAAACATACAGACATCACAATGACTCTAAACCCATATCTTTCTATAATAACACTGAATGTAAATGGATTAAATGCGCCAACCAAAAGACATAGGGTATCAGAATGGATAAAACACAAGACCCATCTATTTGCTGTCTACAAGAGACTCATTTTACCTGAGGACACCTTTAGATTGAGAGTGAGGGGATGGAGAACTATTTATCATGCTACTGGAAGCCAAAAGAAAGCTGGAGTAGCCATACTTATATCAGACAAACTAGACTTTAAATTAAAGGCTGTAACAAGAGATGAAGAAGGACATTATATAATAGTGACAGGGTCTATCCATCAGGAAGAGCTAACAATTATAAATGTCTATGCGCCGAATACCGGAGCGCCCAAATATATAAAACAATTACTCATAAACACAAGCAACCTTATTGATAAGAATGTGGTAATTGCAGGGGACTTTAACACCCCACTTACAGAAATGGATAGATCATCTAGACACACGGTCAATAAAGAAACAAGGGCCCTGAATGAGACATTGGATCAGATGGACTTGACAGAT
>NW_024418054.1:0-2187 GCF_014898765.1 Herpailurus yagouaroundi | reverse complement strand
GAAGAGGGTAGGAAGGGCGGCGAGGCGGTGCGCGCTCCACGGACTGGTGGGAGGGAGCCAGGGCTGAGGGGCGGCTCCCCGGCCAAGTAGAGCCCCCGAGTCTGGCTTGCAAAAAGCGGAGGGGCCTGACGGACTGTGTTCCGACAGCAAGCGCGACTTAGCGGCTGGGAGGTCATAAGTTAACAGCTCTGCTCAGAAAGCGGGAAGGCTGGAGGACAAAGGGAAGGAAAGCTGCTGAGCCCCCGGACGACAGAGCTCAGTTTGGTGGGGAACAAAGGCGCTCGCCAGCGCCATCTTCCCCGCCCATCCCCCAGCCAAAATCGCAAAGAGAACCAGTTCCTGCCAGGGAACTTGCTCACTCCGCGCAAACACCCAACTCTGTGCTTCTGCGGAGCCAAACCTCCTGCAGCGGATCTGACTCCCTGCTGCTGCCACAGGGCCCCTCCTGAAGTGGATCACCTAAGGAGAAGCAAGCTAAGCCTGCCCCTCCTGCCCCTGTGCACTTTGCCTACCCACCCCAGCTAAGACGCCAGATCCCCAGCATCACAAGCCTGGCAGTGTGCAAGTAGCCCAGACAGGCCACCCCACCCCACAGTGAATCCCGCCCCTAGGAGAGGGGAAGAGAAGGCACGCACCAGTCTGACTGTGGCCCCAGCGGTGGGCTGGGGGCAGACATCAGGTCTGACTGCGGCTCCACCCACCAACTCCAGTTATACACCACAGCACAGGAGAAGTGCCCTGCAGGTCCTCACCACGCCAGGGACTATCCAAAATGACCAAGCGGAAGAATTCCCCTCAGAAGAATCTCCAGGAAATAACAACAGCTAATGAGCTGATCAAAAAGGATTTAAATAATATAACAGAAAGTGAATTTAGAATAATAGTCATAAAATTAATGGCTGGGCTAGAAAACAGTATAGCTGACAGCAGAGAATCTCTTGCTACAGAGATCAAGGGACTAAGGAACAGTCACGAGGAGCTGAAAAACGCTTTAAACGAAATGCATAACAAAATGGAAACCACCACGGCTTGGATTGAAGAGGCAGAGGAGAGACTAGGTGAACTAGAAGATAAAGTTATGGAAAAAGAGGAAGCTGAGAAAAAGAGAGATAAACAAATCCAGGAGTATGAGGGGAAAATTAGAGAAGTAAGTGATACACTAAAAAGAAATAATATAAGCATAATTGGTATCCCAGAGGAGGAAGAGAGAGGGAAAGGTGCTGAAGGGGTACTGGAAGAAATAATAGCTGAGAACTTCCCTGAAGTGGGGAAGGAAAAAGGCATTGAAATCCAAGAGGCACAGAGAACTCCCTTCAGACGTAACTTGAATCGATCTTCTGCACGACATATCATAGTGAAACTGGCAAAATACAAGGATAAAGAGAAAATTCTGAAAGCAGCAAGGGGTAAACGGGCCCTCACATATAAAGGGAGACCTATAAGACTCGTGACTGATCTCTCTTTTGAAACTTGGCAGGCCAGAAAGAATTGGCACGAGATTTTCAGTGTGCTAGACAGAACAAATATGCAGCCGAGAATCCTTTATCCAGCAAGTGTGTCATTTAGAATAGAAGGAGAGATAAAGGTCTTCCCAAACAAACAAAAACTGAAGGAATTTGTCACCACTAAACCAGCCCTCCAAGAGATCCTAAGGGGGACCCTGTGAGACAAAGTACCAGAGACATCACTACAAGCATAAAACATACAGACATCACAATGACTCTAAACCCATATCTTTCTATAATAACACTGAATGTAAATGGATTAAATGCGCCAACCAAAGACATAGGGTATCAGAATGGATAAAAAAACAAGACCCATCTATTTGCTGTCTACAAGAGACTCATTTTAGACCTAAGGACACCTTTAGATTGAGAGTGAGGGGATGGAGAACTAGTTATCATGCTACTGGAAGCCAAAAGAAAGCTGGAGTAGCCATACTTATATCAGACAAACTAGACTTTAAATTAAAGGCTGTAACAAGAGATGAAGAAGGACATTATATAATAGTGACAGGGTCTATCCATCAGGAAGAGCTAACAATTATAAATGTCTATGCGCCGAATACCGGAGCGCCCAAATATATAAAACAATTACTCATAAACATAAGCAACCTTATTGATAAGAATGTGGTAATTGCAGGGGACTTTAACACCCCACTTACAGAAATGGATAGATCATCTAGAC
>NW_024418053.1:0-1062 GCF_014898765.1 Herpailurus yagouaroundi | reverse complement strand
CTCTCTCTCTGCCCCTCTCCCGTTCATGCTCTGTCTCTCTCTGTCCCAAAAAAATAATAAATAAACGTTAAAAAAATAAAAATAAATAAATAAATAAATAAATAAAAAAGGTTTAGTTTTGTTTTGCAAAGCAGCTAATTACTGGCTAATTTCCTTACTCTTGGTTTTTTTTTTGTTTGTTTGTTTGTTTGATTGTTTTGTTAGGGTGGTTCTATTTCGTATTCATTCTTCATCCCAGGATGAGGCCTTTACTATATTATAGGGGGGTAGAAAATACTGTCTATAAAAGACCAGGTAATAAATACTTTAGCCTTATGAGCAATGTACGGTTTCTGTCTCCTTTTTCCTCTCTTTTCTTCCTCCTTTTCTTCTTCCCTCACCTCTTCCTCCTGCTGCTGTTGCTTTTGAACAACCTCTTAAAAATGTAAAAAAAAAAAAAAAAAAAAACAAACAATCATAGTTCATTGGCCACACAAAAAAAGGCCACAAGCTAGATTTGGCCATAGTTTCCCAACCTCTGGTCTAGGGCATGGTTCCTACTCCTAAAATATGGCCTCAACTGAATGCCCAGTGTTCACTGAACACATTCCATCCTGGACTGACCAAAACTCAATGTTTCACAGCATTTCACAACCACTGGCCCATCAGCAACCAGTCTCTCGTAAGCCTTATGAAGCCACTCTCTGTATGCACAGCCCAACTCATAGCTAAGAACCCATAAGAAGCCCCTATGCACCTGCACACCCCGTTGCAATCCAAAAAGTGCCCCAAGCAGACATCTGGGTGACGTACATGGTTCGCTTGATATACTTCCCTTTTCTTAAATGGTCTGACATTACTTGTTTTTAATGCCTGAAACTAACTTCCTCATATATATTGATCTGTTTTACATTGTTTACGGCAGGTCAGTTACCCCATCAGGGTAAGAATGGAAGTTCCAAGAAGTTCCAATTTAAACAGATTGAGTCTCCTTTTCTATGATTCTGAGACCTATGGGTGGAGACATCCGGGGGGAGATTATGAGAATTGGCAAGATTTACAAAAATGCAATTTGTTAGTATA
>NW_024418052.1:0-1017 GCF_014898765.1 Herpailurus yagouaroundi | reverse complement strand
CCGACTCCGGGCTCTGGGGGCTCTCCCAGTACTGGGCCAGCCGGTCCCCTGCAAGACAAGGACTTCTCGCTGGGGATCGGCTGGGGCCTCTGCTTCCTCACATGGTCACCTGGGCTGCCGGTCCCTAGACCAGAAACCTACCCATCTGAAGGTGACCACCACTGCCTCCCTTGGGTCTCACTTGCCCGAGTCCTACCCCAGGAAGCCCTGCATCTCTGAAGACTGCTCCCGTGGGGGTCGCCTCCCCTGGACTGGGACGGGTCTGGCCTCCATCCCGGGGAACGCACTGGCTTTAGCGCATTATTTGGCCCAGAGGCCTGTGAACCTTCTGGCCCTGGGTCGTGAGGGATGCTCTCCCCGCTGTGGTGTGACCGTCCGGCGTTCTGCACCTCCCGGTTTCTGTTTGGGCCACGGGAGGACCAGCCGTGTCCCAGCTGGTGTCAGGCTGTGGTGTCACAGCACAAAAAGGGGTCTCCAAGATTGTCCCCATTTTTACTAAAAGGGACCCAGTTTTACATCTAATCTTAATCCATAGGGGAATTTCCCTTTCAAATAACAAAAATGTTATTTCATTAAAAACAAGGCACCTGTTGTGAGATTCCACTTATAGGAAGCATCCAGGGTAAGGAATGGAACAGGGAGAGAAAGCAGATTAGGGCTTCCCGGGGGCTGGGTGAGGGGATGAACGGGGAGTGAGGGCTCCGGGCACATGGTGTCCCTTGGGGACTGAGATATTCTGCAATGATATTCTGTGGTGTTTGCACAGTGTTGTGAGTGGACTCGGTGCTCAGGAATGGCACAATTTAAAAGAAGTGATTTTATTTAAAGTCTAAAGTAGAAAACAGCATAAGACAAAAATAGACAAAACAAACACAAAACAGAAACCATAACAGGGGAGAGGAAGGAGTGTTTGGTGGGGCATCGGGCTGAAAATGTGTATCAGGCATTGGCACTGAGGGTAGTTCTACAGCTGGAGCTCCCCTGAGGGCTGCCGGGTGCCCAGCTGGCTCCAGGATC
>NW_024418051.1:0-1600 GCF_014898765.1 Herpailurus yagouaroundi | reverse complement strand
TTATTTGATTAGCTGGTTTTGTCTACCGGGAATATGTATTTTTCTTACAGTGATTTATTTGATTTCAAACAAATCTGAGCTTTGGTTGTGTGATTTGCTGTTCCCCTATGATATACACATATTCACCTTAGGGTATGTTTCTCTCTCAGTGCCTATGGGAAAATCTCGAACCTTCAGTACAAAAGTTTGAGCCGCGGGGGTGTCTGGGTGGCTCCGACTTCAGCTCAGGTCATGATTTCCAGGTTCACGAGTTCTAGCTCCACATCGGGCTCTGTACTGACGGCTCAGAGCCTGGAGCCTGCTTCGGATTTTGTGTCTCCCTCTCTCTCTGCCCTTCCACTGCTCTTTCTCTCCCCCACCTCTCTCAGAAATAAATAAAACATTAAAAAAAAAAAAAAAGCTTGGAACAGTGAGTGTCACCGGAGGGCAGCCAGACAGAGTCGGGTAGGAGCTCAGTGTTCTCCCTTGTATCCTGAGGACTGCTTTAATCTTCTGCAAGGACCTGGTACTTCTTTTAGAATTCGAATGAATTTGAGAAAAAGAATTTGTATATTCACTCAATGATTCTACTCTTAGTTCTGATCCTAAAGACGAAGCATGTGTTGGCACAGACTCTTGTGCCAAGATGTTGGCTGCAGCCTGGGAAGACTATTTAGAGATTGACAGCCTAACCTTCCAGCAAATAAAGAATTGGCTGAACGAGTGGGCCTGTCCTCTTCCACTTAAATATACAACTTCAAAAATGCTGTCACAAATTATTTGAGGGTATGGGAAAGCGACCTTGATAGAATGCTACAGCTTAAAAGCAGGATACACATTTACATACAGTTTGGTTACAGATGACTGTCCCTGGATGATAACATTAGGAGCCATTTCTAATTTTCTGAATTGTGTTGCAAATTCTCAGACTTTCTACAATCGATTCGCATCACTTTTATGTGCAAGAAACAACCAGCAGCGATTTAATCAAATGCACGCAAAGAGAATTGAAGCCCGGAAAGGGTCCACAGACCCTCCATAAAATGACGTTTGCAGTGGCTCGCGCCTCCAACGCCTCCCACCGCCCCCACCGCCCTTTTCTTCCAAAGTCCCCGCTCCCCTAATCCAACCGCCTCTTGCCCCGTCGTCCTTTTAATTTGTGGCGCCTGAGGTGCCTTTTCCGTGTCCTCCTATGGTCTCCCCACCCGCCTTGGTCACTCCCAGCGGTAGGTAGGGGTGCCCTGGGCCTGCCGTCTCTGCATGGGGGGTGTGGGGGGTGCAGGCTGGGGCGCAGGGTCCCGGGTGCCCGTGCTGGGGAGGGGACCCGCCTTGGTGTGCGCAGATGACTCCGGCCCCCTCGGTCCCGCCCCGGAGACCCGGCTCCCCGCGCCCTCGCGTCCCAGGCGGGCTCCCCCGCGGCGGGGCCACGGGATCTGGGGACGCGTCCCGAGCCCGGCAGCGCAGCTCGGGGCAGAGGCGACCGAGGACGCGGCGCGCTGGCTCCCACCCCGCGGCCGAGGCCCCGCGCACGCGCGTCTCCGGTCCTCGGGCTCCGCCCCGCGGCCACCGGGCCCGCGGCAGCCGATCGCCGGGCTGGGCGGCGCGGCTCCGGTCCCCGGGC
>NW_024418050.1:0-1119 GCF_014898765.1 Herpailurus yagouaroundi | reverse complement strand
GGGGGGGGGAGAGGGAGGGTGGGGGAGGGGGGAAGGGTGGGGGAGGGGGGAGGGGTGGAGCAGTTGGGGGAGCATAGGGGCAGGGAAGCAGTCCGGAGCCCCAAGGCCACCTGCCCCAAGGCCATGCTCCCCTTCCCCATGGCACCTGACAAGGCTTGTGGAGAATCAGGGGCCTGCCCTGGAAATTTCTGCGGGGTCTCCAGCCAGGGTGTGAGTGGGGGGCCTTCCCTGCCACCTCCCAGGACAGTGCTTCCTGGGCAGCCCAGCCAGTTTCACCCTGGGTGCCTCAAAGAGCACCCCAAATCCCTGCCTGCTGTCAGCACAGGGAACGCATGGAGAGGCGCGAGCGGTGGCCGTTTCACCCCCCCCCCCACCTCAGGCCTAGAGCCCCAGAGTCTAGGCCACCATGGAGGTGCCATGGGCAAAGGTGAGCCAAGGGCCCATTTCTTAAACGAAGGACACTCACAGCGCCAAGTCCCGCATTCAAGGGCTGTCTGGTAAGTCCTGTCCTGCCCAGCCAGGGTCACCCAGTCAGTGCTGTGACAGCAGCAGAGAGCTTGGGGCCTGTGGAGGAGGCTGGGGCATCCAGCAGGAGGCTGAAGGAAAGGCCATCTCTGCCACAGTGCTGCCACCAGGGGGCCACCCAGGGAGTGCCAGGGGGCACCTCAGGGACCCAGGTGGCCTCCCACCCATCCCACACTCCTGGATCCTGGAGGAGACCTTCCGGAGCCCCTGCTCCCCACCCCACCGCCTGGGCCCAGGGAACATCCTCGGGGAAGGGGGGGGGCGAGGCGACAAGGAGCACAGACAGGTGGCGCCCCGCCTTCGCCCCCTCACCTCCGCCCGCCCGCTGGGATCCCGCTCGGTCAGAAACTGAGGAAACTGCGGGACTCCGGCTGGACTCTGGGCAGGAGGGCCTCGTCCACCCGGCTCCAGCCCAGGGACACCGAGCTGGGCGGTCCCCGTGGAAGCCGGATCCTGGCGCTGGGCCCCGAGTCCGGGTGCAGAGACGGGGCCCCACCACGGCGCGAGCGGCAGCGGACTGGGGCTCTCGGACTCGTCCGCAGGGCCCCAAACGGATGCCAGGCCGGCCTCGGTGCGAGCGGGGCTGGCGACGAC
>NW_024418049.1:0-4525 GCF_014898765.1 Herpailurus yagouaroundi | reverse complement strand
ACTGGGTCCGGGGATGGGGGACCCCGGGGCCTGGCAGGTGCCACGGCTGCCCTGGGGCAGGAGACAGGGGTGAGGCGATGAGGCGGGAGGGGCTCCAGAAGCCGGCCCCGGTGCCCTGGTCCCTGGCCAAGCACACGTCTGTGCTCACACAGGGAAAGATGCCCCTCGGCCGAGGACCCGGGGAGCACAAGGAGCTGGAGGCCACTCCCCCCTCCCCCACACAAGGTCAGTGTGCGTGGGTGGAAGTCACACGAGGAGAGAGGAGAGGACGCCGCCCAGCACCCGAAGCGTCGGGCAGGGACCGCGGAGGCCGCAGCCGCAGCACAAGTGCCCTCAAACAGCACCGTGACCCCACCCCCCCCCCGCAGGTTTACTGCCCCTGGACAGAGTCCAGTCCTCCCGCAAGGAGAACAACCAAACCCAGGGAGGGAGGACACAAAATTCACACTCACAACTCACGGGCCATACGAAGAGGCAGGAGCACGTGACCCCAAACCGTGAGAAAGGTCACTCAACAGGAAATCAGGCCCAGAAATGGTGGAGACAACCTCACCAGTGCAGAAAAACAGGCGTAAAAGTTGCAAAAGGCTGATGGGACACCGAGGCGCGTGCAGAGCAGCAGGGGAGGCCCAGAGAGGCCGCACACGTGCCACCCCCCCCCGACACCCAAGGAGACACTGAAATGACTTCCCACTGCACGGGGTCAGCCACGGGTGCGATGCTGCACCGAGGTTCCCTGCGGTGACAGGGCCACGGGGCACCTCGGGGCGACACCCGGAGACCCGGCAGCCAAGGAGCCACAGAGGGGAGCAGAGTTTCAAGAAGTAAGAACCCAAAGTATCCAAATTCCATCCAATAAAAACCGAGTTCCAAGAACTCCATTAAGTCACAAGCAGAATAAATACTAAAGTCTAAGGGCGCCTGTGGGGCTCAGGTCATGGCCTCGCAGTTCGTGAGTTCCAGCCCCGCATCAGGCTCACTGCTGTCAGCACGGAGCCCGCTTCAGATCATCGGTCTCTCTCTCCGCCCCTCTCCTGCTCACTCCGTGTCTCAAAAATAAACATTTAAAAATGCATATATTAAAAATTTAAAGCCCAAAGCACAGTAGTGAAAACCGCAGAAAGCCTGTGGCGAAGGGGCCCCTTTCGGAGGGGCCAGAGACGCACGTACCCCACCCCAGAAGGAAACACAAAGGTCGCCCCGCCCCCGTCAGAGCCGCGGAAGCCAAGCCCAAACACGCTGCAGGGACATCTTCAAAGTGCCAAGAGAAAGAAAACAAAAAACACCTTTCGACCAAAATTCTACACGCAATGGAAATATATTTCAAAAATACAAAGTAAAGATTTATTTTAGACAAGAGAGCCGAGAGACTGTCTCAGCCAGATGTGCACCATAGGAAAAGCTGAAAGAAGTCTGTCGGGTCAAAAGAAACAATAAAAGGCAATTTGGATCCACACGAGAAAGCAGAGTGCGGGAGGGAGGCACACGACTCATTTTAAAGGTATCTCAGACGCCATCGGTCGATAAAGCAAACTGCCAGCCAGGTGCTTCCAGCAACAACGTGGCATCCGGGGTCGGCTCTGGGAGGTTCCCGCGTCACGCGGCGCGACACTGTGTTACCCGGAGGCAGGCTGCGAGTGCAGGTGTGGGTACGGCTAGTGCTAAACCACGAACAGAGCGGGTGTCACTAACACACCAAGAGCGGACTTACCATCATCAGCAACGGAATCACCATCAACACAATTACCCCCAAACAACAAAGGGAAATACCACAAATATCGGGGCTGGGGATGTAAGCCTGAACATATAGGTATTTCTGCCTAAACCTGAGGCACCCGTGCGGTCCCCAAGTGGCCAGCGGTGGCCACGCCATCATCACCAAGGCCCTAGAGGACAGCACCACGGCCACCGCTCTGGGCAAAGCAGAGACGGTCAGATGGGGCCAAGGGCAAACCCCACATACACGGGCTACGAGGAGGGCACTTCCTACAGAAAATCAGACACACCTGTGAGTAAAGGGACCGGAAGATCCATTGTGTGACATGGCTGTGTGAAAGCTGCTATGCTAACATTAGAGGATTCAGAACAACACGTGAAACTAGAGATAAAAGAAGGTTTTACAGTGACAAAGGGGGCAATGGCTGAAGAAGACAAAAATCCTCAATGTTCAAGGTGCCTAACAGCACAGCTGGAAAACGTGCGAGGCACAGACTGACGGGCTTGAGGGGAGAAGCAGACACATCCACGGCCGTGGTCATCAGCATCCTCTCAGCAGAAAGGAGATCGGGGGACAGAAGATCCGTGCGGATACCAAGACCTGAATGGCACCGTCGATCACCTCGGCCTGAGTGACAATTATTGGACACTCGTACCCAACGACAGATGGACACACTCTTGTCAAACACACGGGGAACACGCACAAGACACGCTGCACCTCCAGTGTGCAGCAGGTCCCAATGCATGTGTAACAGCTGAAACCATAGGAAACATTCGCCAACCAGGACAGCACTAAACCAGAAGTTAATAACAGAGAGGTATCTGGAAACAAAGAGAATTATTTAAAAATTAAGCAACACCCTTCTAAGCAACCCTTAGTTAAAGAATAAACCACAAAGGAGATTAGAAAATATTTTTAAATGAATAAAATGAAAATACAATATATGCAAAATTGTATAAGTAAAGTGATGCACAGGGAAAAATTTACAGCAATAAATACCCGTTAGGAGGGAAGAAGAAAGGTCTCATGTCAATGATCTAACAAAAGCAAATTAACTCCAGAGTAAGGAAAAGGAAGGAAATCATCAAGATGAGCAAAAATCAATTAACTCAACATTGAACAAATAGAGAAGATTAATGAAATCAAAAACTGGTTCTTTAAAACGATCAATAAAATTGATATACTCGCAGTGAGACGAGTCAAGTATGAAACAGAGGAAACACAAATCAGCAATACCAAAAATGAAAAAGACAGTCTTACTACCGACCATATAGGCATTCAAACAATACTAAGGCAGTATTACAATTTCGTGCCAGTACATTTTACAAGTCTGATGACATGGGTAAGTTCCTTGAAAACACAAATGATCAAATTTGACTCATGTGAGTAGCAGCAGAAACCTAGGCAACACTGCAGCGCGGTGACACGGTGACGCCACAGCATGTAACACTGTGTCGCTACAACGTTGCCACCTACGGCTGTAACACGTAACACCACAGCACTGAAACGCTACGGCTACAACATTAACACGTATGCTAAGGCGTATACGTTGTGATACCGCAACACTGTAACGCTGTACCATGTAACATGTGACAAGGCAACGTTAAAGAAGCTGCAGTCTCAAATCTTCCCACAATGAAAATGCTCAGTTCACATGCTTCCTTGAAGAATTCCGCCAAATGTTTAAGGGAAGAATAATACCAATTCTACACATACCCTCAGAAAACAGGAGAAACCAATTCCCGACTCGATTCAGGACTCACTTTATAGTTGCACCAGTCAAGGCAGTTCCGTATCATGTAAGCGGAGACCCAGGTCGATACGGCGAGTCAACACCCAGGTGAGCAGTCACGGGGTTTCAGACACAAGCGTCGAGGTGACTCAGTCATTTCCCCCAACGATGATGACCAACTGGACAGCCACTGGACCCCGACCCATATCAACAAAACTCAGAACCCACTCAGCCTGGCTCACAGATGCAAACATAAACGCTGGAACTGTAAGACTTCAAATCACAACAATTTGCGGCCTTGTTGTGGGTAAGAACTTTTCAGGTGGGATACAGACAACAGAAGTCCCAAGGAAAACGCTGGTAACACTGAAATATAAAACCTTCCAAAAAGACACAATTAAAATAAAAGGCAGTCCAGGGGCACCTGGTGGCTTGGGTCACGATCTCACAGGTTTTGAGATTGAGCCCCATGTTGGGCTCTGCCCCGACACCACGGAGCCTGCTTGGGATCCTCTCCCTCTCTGTCTGCCCCTCCCCTGCGCTCACTTGCTCTATCTCAAATAAACGTAAAAAACGTTTTTAAATAAAAGGCAGTCCAGAGCCTGCAGAAGAGGTTTGCAGTCCAGATCTCAGACGCGCCCCTTGAACTCAGAGGCAACAGACGTGTGCAACACAGGAAGGCCCACAGCTCAGGGCAGCCTCTGGTGACAGCAGAGGAGACACCAGGCAATGCTCAGTGATGGGTGGGCAGACACAGAAATGAGGCCCCGCCCCTCCCCAGCACAGCCCCGCCCCACCACCGCACAGCCTCACCCCGCCCCGCCCCCTCAGCACAGCCCCACCCCCGTCAAGCCCCGCCCCCAGCACAGCCCCACCCCACCTCACTAGGCCTCACCCAGCCCCGCCCCCTCAGCACAGCCCCGCCCCACCCCAGCCTCACCCCGCCCCTCCCCAGCACAGTCCCGCCCCACCCCGGCACAGCCTCACCCCGCCCCACCCCCCAGCAAGCCCCGCCCCATCCCAGCACAGTCTCACCCGGCCCCGCCCCTCAGCACAGCCCCGCCCCCAGCCACCCT
>NW_024418048.1:0-1101 GCF_014898765.1 Herpailurus yagouaroundi | reverse complement strand
AGCTTTCTGTGCCTCAGTTTCCTCACCTCTGAGATGAGAGTAATAAACCTCCCAGAGCTGCTGGGAAAGTGAAATGAGGCAGTGAATATCTGGCACACATTAAGTGCACCACGATGCCAGCTACCAGTGTGACTGTTTTGTCTCCTTGAGGCCCCCGAAAGCTATAACGGATGTGGAGGCGATGGGGAGGCGCTGTAGCTTGGTGGTTAAATGGGCATCGGGATGGGGGTTCAATTCTGCGTGACCCCGGGCAAATGGCCACACCCCGCTGCGCCTTGGGCGGGGAACAGCACAGGCTCCTACCGCACGGGGTCTGTGAGGATTACACAGATCAGGCTTGGCACAGCGCCTGGCACATAGCGGGCGCTCCCTGAAGGAGAGCTGGCCAGATCGAATGGTACCAGGCCGCACAAAGGACAGGTGGGCAGCGTCCCGGGGATGGTTGGCGGGGGCGCGGGGGAGGGAGCGGGCGCAGGGCAGGTGCGCTGGGAGTGGGGAGGCGGGGCTGGGAGAGGGGGGAACGCGAGGGCGGGCTGGCGGGCGCGCGGGCGCGCAGCAGGTGCGTGTGGAGTGGGCGGGGCCCCGCGCGGGCGGGGTCTCCAGGTGAGCGGACGCGCGCCTGGAGGCTGGCGACGGGGGGGAGGCGCGTCACCCTGGCCCACAGCCCGAAAGCGTCCCTGTGTCTTTAACGCCCTCCTCCCCGCGTCCCCCCCCCGCCCCCTTTGTGCGCCCCCCCCCCCCAGCCGGGCTGCAGCCGCGGAGCCGTCCCCCCTGCACTGACAGCTGGTATCTAATTACTGTGTGAGAATGGAAAGTCAGGCTGTCCCAGCTCCGGGGAGAGGGGATTAACGTCTCCTGCAGAATACACTTCCTCTGGTGGGTTGCCATGGTTACTCTCATTACCTGCCTGCCCGCGAGGAGCCCGCGCGAGCCGCTCCAGCAGGCCCTCCGAACCCGGGCCCGGCGCGCGCGCACCTCCCCGCCCCTCCCCGCTTCTCCCCGCCCCTCCCCGCCGAGGCGCACGCGCGTGCGCCGTGGGGGGAAGCGAGAGCGGCCTCACCCCCGCCCTGCGCCCCGCGCCCCGCCCCCCGCCCCCCGCCC
>NW_024418047.1:407-4613 GCF_014898765.1 Herpailurus yagouaroundi | reverse complement strand
CGCCCAGCCTGGGGGTCGCGGGACCCCGCCGGACCCCGCGCGCTGCCCCTGCGCCTTCGGCCCCGTGCGCCCTCGGGGCGCGGCGGGCAAAGTTGGAGGAACTTGGCGGCGCGGGCGCGCGGCGGGGCGGGGGTCCGGGTCGGGGTCCGGCCGCCGTCCCCGCTCGCTCTGCCCGTCGTACCCCTGCTCGCTTGCGTGGCCTCGCCCCTTCCCCAGCCCTCCCTCCCCTCGGCGGTCCCCTTCTCGGTCCTCGCCGGGTCCTGCGCCCCAGAGCCGCTGCTCGCAGCGGCCGACCCTCTGAGACCGCCCCCCCCCCCCCCCGTCCGTGCCCGCGGCACGGTCCCTGCCCCGTCTGCCCTCCCGGGCCCGGCGTCGCGCGCCTCCGCGTTCTGCTCCGGGACGGTCCGGCCACACTCGGGGGAGGGGCCGGGGAGTTGAAGCCCTGGCGTGGGGGTGGGGGCCTTTGCTCTGAACTTGGTGGACCCCCGACCTTGGACCCGTTTTCATAGCCGTGTCTTTTGGTGGGGGGGGGTGTGGGGGGGTGGTGCTGAGCCTCCTTGCCCCAATCCGCCTGCAAAGACAGGAGTCCCCTTGGAATCCTTTAACATAGGCCTGTCGCCTGCTTGCAGCCCAGGGTGGGTTCTCCTGCAGGTCTCCTCCGACACGGACCGACCGCCTCTGGCGTCAGCTGCGCGATCTCGGGGCAGATAACCTCCGGATCCTCAGTTTTAACATCTGTAAAATGGGGGCATGATGATAATATATACTTTATGGAGGAAACACCACGGTGAAGGCTTAGCCCTGGGGGGCCCCTGGAGGCCTTTCCTCCGGGCCTGGAAGACCAAGCCAGGTTTGCACCGCCCGGCAAAGCCTCAGGTGTGAGCGTCTTCTCTGGGCTCTTGCATCATGGAGCCCTTGCTTGGATACAGCTGTGTCTGCCTTACGCCTGCTCTATCGGGCTGGAGGCGGTGCAGAAAGTATTCCCAGGATCTTAGATCCTATGAGCCTCAGGAACAGGAGCTTTCGAAGTGTGCAGAGTGCAGGGACTTACGATCGGCAAACCTCTCCACTGCCTTTCACAGGGGCCGTCTCCAAAAAGACCCCTAGCCTCTGCCCAGCCCTGAGAGGAAAGGAGAAAATGGGGCCGTGTTGTTCAGAGCCTCAGAGACTCTGACCACCTGGCCGGCCCCCTGGCCTCCTCCCCAGCCCTGGGTCCGGGCAGCATTCAGCTTTTAGCTGAACAGCCTTGGGGGGACAGAATCATAAGCCCCACGCCAGTTTTGTGCTCCACTTTGTCGCAACAGGACTACCCAGAGCTGGAAGCACAAACTCCAGACGGTGGGGTTTGGCAGGAGGAAATGCCCACCTTTCTTCTGCACTTAGGGGTCTGGAAACGGGCCAGGGCCCCAGCCCGCACTTTAGTCCCTCATCTTCCTGGGCACGTGCAGGGGGAGGTCTGAACGCCTCCCGGTGAGCAGACGACCTCCAGGTCAGGTTGGGAGCCATGCCCTCCCCGCATGGGAGGACCCTCTCCAGGGAAAGCTCCGCTCCCTCACCCCCCCAACGTACCTCCCCCTGAGACACAGGCGGCCGGGGTTCTCAGCAGAGCCCGGGGCCGGAGCTTAGACTGCCAGCCGCTCTCTTAGACTCTGGGATTGGAATCCTTGGACCCCGGGTGCCTCCTTGTCGGCATGACCTGTTTTGGGAGAGAAATATTAGTGAGGCCGAGACTCTGTGGCTCAGATGGAGTAAAAAGGGGGCATCTGCCTGGGTCCCACATCTGCGTGTCCCTAGCACACACACACACACACACGTACCGTTCTAGATTTCAGTGGGATTTTCTAAACACTCCGGAAGCCCTCTTCCTCAAATCCTCCTGGGTCAGAGCCCCCACCCCCCCACTTAGCTGTCCCTTCCTCCTCAGGCGCCCAGTGCCCACGAGCAGACGACCCTGTTTTTCTGGGGATGCCGTAGCAGCAGGGAAATTTGTGAGCGGAGGTGCTTGGACGTGGGGCGTTCGCATATCCCGGCAGGAAACAAACAGGCAGACCCTGTCGACGCCCCGCGGGTGGGTGGCTGGCTGGCGGGTGATACATGTGGAGGGAGGGCGAGGGAGGAAGGATGCCTGTGAGTGACAGACAGCACATAGATCTCCAGGGCCAGGTGACGGGGCCATAAATTTCCGGGCGCGAACCTGGAGCGGACGGTGGCGTTGCCGCGGACATTGGATACATTTGTCATCTCCGCGGTCCCCGCGGCGCGCCCCCCACGGCGCCCTTCCCATCTTGTTGTCTGTCGTGGATTCCGATTGCTTCCAACAGGGGCTCTGGTGTCGACTGGCCTCTGTCCGTGGCCGATGGTGCCACCCACGCGGGGGATCGGAGCCCTGATGTGGAAGGGACTGTGCTGTCCTCCCTCCCAGCACCTGCTGTGCATTTGGGGAGACTGAGGGCAGGCTTGTCTGAGGGTGCACAGTGAGTGGGGGCAGAGAGGGGGCAAGGGGGTCCTGTTCCTGTGCGTTGGTTCAAGTCCTACCAGGCAGGCACCACGTCTGCTGCTGGGGCACCTGTTCCCTGTGCACCCCCACCCCCATGCACCTTGCACCAGCCGGTGGCCCTGGAGGGGAGCAGGAAGCTGTGGGCACTCGGCTCCTTTCCCTGGGCCTTACTGTCTGTCGCCCTCCACACTACCTGCCGGAGTCTGGCTGGCTTTGTCAAGCTCTCCTGGGGGAGAGGAGGGGTTAGAGGGACCATCCTGGGGACCCAGTGGCCATATGGGGGCAGGAACCAAGACCTCTGGCCATTCGAGCTGGAAAAATGCCTGAAGGTATATTCAGCAAGCATATCGAGGACCTACTGCGCTCTCTGCCCGGAGCCTTGGGACAAGATTGCGATGAGGCTCTGGCATTGGTGGAGCTTGTGTCCAGGGGGTGGGGGCACAGACGAGAAACAGAACCACAGCCAAAGGTCACGTGGGGTGGTGGAGCACAGCTGGAGCCTCCTGGGAGCTGGAAACAGGTGTTTGCCTTCTCCAGGCTGGCCTCAGGCTTGGAGGCAAAGCAAGAGCGGAGGCCCAGGGCAGCAGGGGCCCAGGAGGGTTGCCAGTCTTCTTAGGGTCAAAAACAGGCCAAACCTTGGCTCCCTGCTCTGGGGGATAAGGAGCAGTGGGGAGACTGAGTCACAGAGGCCGGCCCAGCATCTGAGCACTGGGACCAAGGCCACACTCAGGCCTTTCATTGGCGGCCCCCGCGACCCTGGGGCTGTTCCGTGGTGCTGTCTCTGACTCAGCCCTGTCCGGTCGCCTCCCTTCCTGCCTGACAATGAGTCTTAGTTTCTCAGGATTTATGGCCAATCCTGCCTTCAGGGTTTTCCTCCTCCAGGGGCTGGCCCCCAGCTCCTCCTTGGGGGGCTGTTCTGCCCCAGGTCGGGGGGCTCCCAGAGGAGGGGTTGGGCCAGTCCTTAAAGGGTGGGCAGTGTTTGGATGATCCAGAAGGAAGGGGCGGGCGTCTAGGCTCAGAGGCTTCTTGGGGGGAGCGGTGGGCAGGGCTGGGAGATGGGCTTCGACAGGCAGCCGGGCATTAAGGGTAGGACCCCCCCCTTGTGGCCTGGGGACAGCCTCCCACAGACTCAGGGGTTGGCCTCTGCATCTGTAATGCCTCAGCATCCCCAGACCAGGTTGGGGTGTAGAGAGAGTCCGGTCTGGGCGTCCATGCGAAGGACGAAGAGGGTGGGGGGCGTAGCCTGAGGACTGTTTGGCTGCCGGCCATCAATAGGCGTCCGTTGCAGTCCACAGGGCCTCTGGTTCAACCCCTCCATTTAACAGATGGGGAGACTGAGGCCCAGATAGTGTGGCAAGATAGCGTCAGAGCTGGCGGGAGCATCCAGGCGCGGCCCTGCTCCTGTGTTCATGGCCTGCACCCCACCTCCTGCTCTGCCCTGGAGGGAGCAGAGCTTCCTTGCCTCACAGACAGGGCCCCCGAAGCCCTGCCCGCAGCCTGGGTGTGGGGGGGAGGGTGTGCGCACAGCAGCCTGACCTGTGAGCCACGCCCTGCCCCTGCCTGCCCCCCTTGAGGCCCCCCCAGAAGCTCACGTCTCTGCCATCTGCCCCTCCAGGGGCTGCGTGTGGAAGGGTGTTCACGAAGCCCTGATGGCTGACAGCCGTCCACGGCATTGCAGACGGGCACGGGTGGCAGGTGGTCCGTGCCCG
>NW_024418047.1:0-307 GCF_014898765.1 Herpailurus yagouaroundi | reverse complement strand
TTGCGGGTGGGGGTCCTCCTGTGTGTGTGGGTCCTCTCGCGGGGGGGTCCTCCCACGGGGTGGTGGTCCTCCCGTGGGGTGGTGGTCCTCCCACAGGGTGGCAGTCTTCCTGTGGGTGGGGGTCCTCCCGTGGGCGGCGGTCCTCCCGTGGTGTGGCGGTCCTCCTGTGGGGTGGGGGGTCCTCTCGCGGGCGGGGGACCTCCCATGGGGTGAGGGTCCTCCCATGGGTGGTAGTCCTCCCGTGGGGTGGGGGTCCTCCTGTGGGTGGGGGTCCTGGAGGATGAGCAGCATCCTGGAGGCCCTCTCG
>NW_024418046.1:0-1736 GCF_014898765.1 Herpailurus yagouaroundi | reverse complement strand
CAGGCTCCAGGCTCTGAGCCATCAGGCCAGAGCCTGATGCGGGGCTCGAACTCACGGACCGCGAGATCGTGACCTGGCTGAAGTCGGACGCTTAACTGACTGCGCCACCCAGGCGCCCCTCTATAGTTCTTTTTAAACAAACTTTTAATGTTTTTATTCACTTTTTTGAGAGAGAGAGACAGGGTGTGAGCAGGGGAGAGAGGCGGGGAGAGAGGGAGACATAGAATCCGAGGCAGGCTCCAGGCTCTGAGCTGTCAGCACAGAACCTAGCGCAGGACTCGAACCCACGAACCGTGAAATCATGACCTG
The DNA here is from genome assembly GCF_014898765.1 of Herpailurus yagouaroundi. Taxonomy (NCBI): domain Eukaryota; kingdom Metazoa; phylum Chordata; class Mammalia; order Carnivora; family Felidae; genus Herpailurus; species Herpailurus yagouaroundi. Next base: position 1,427 of record NW_024418046.1, on the reverse strand, counting down.
AGCCAAAGTCAGATGCTCAACTGACTGAGCCACCCAGGCGCCCCAATATTTCTGTTCTTTTAAGCCACTTTTTTGTGGTTCTTTGTTACAGCGGTGTTAGGAAACTAATGCAGTGATACAATAAGTATTTACAAACATCATTTGCCCCTTTGTTTCTGCTTTGATCCTTAAAATACTGAGAAGATAGCTACTAATCCTTTCTTATTCACCTGCTTCCTTTTAATGGCGGGAGGGACGCTTTGTCTTCTAGGATTCCGAGAATTAGAGAGAAGGAACTCTGCGTGGCAGAGATGGCAAGTTTAATGCAGGGCAGGGAGTGTTAGGAAGCTTACTGTTTATAGATCGAATTCACATTCTCCATTTTAGCCTTATAAGTACTCAAGTTGATACTTTGATCTTTTTCTGTGTTTGCCCGCCCTCCCCCCCCCCTTCCCCAGTCTTGTTGCTCAGTTGGTTCTGAATCTTGGAAAGAGTTATTTTTAACAAAGCCCAGAGAGAGAGGGAGAAATGGAGGGTTTCCTAGAATTTTGGCTTAAGCAGCCGAGTGGTACTCTATCTGGAGCCATATAACCCAGGAGGCGGGGCCGTGGAGGACGCAGGTGGGAGATGACAACATGTAGCTTATGTTTGCTGCATTGAACGTGGTCCAACTTCCTCAGGTTAAGGATGAGTAAGCTGAGCCCCAAGGAACATCAGTCACTTGTCCACGGTCATACGGAACAAATGCAAATTTGGAAACTTCTGTTCCTGTGGACTCCAAATGATTTCTCTCTCTCCTCCACGCTGCCTCTATTTAAGGTGACATATCCTTGCTTAAAGATATTTACACACCCACTCTAAAAGACCCCTTTATGCAGCCTTACCATGCTACTCAAGACAATTTATTCCTCTACTGGTTGGCAAAAGCCCACATCACATCATCGGCTAAAGACTGAACAGGCCGTGGGCCTCGGGACACGTAGCTGGGCTTTGCACCAACGATTTACCCAAATCATTCAATTAAGGGCCTTCCATTGTCTACGGAAGGGGTCCCCAGGACATTTTATCATTACAGCCTGCATTTCAAGACCTTGCTTGGAATCTCCAGTCTCTTCAGGGTATTCTGCCAAAGTTGAACTGCCTGAAGCAAAACAGAACAATCCTTTGGATTCTGAAAGAAGTGTCCGGGACAGCAGGAGCCAAGCTGAAGAAGGCCAAGGGATGGGGAGTGCCATCGAAGTCATATTTTTTGTTACTTCTCCATTTAGACAACAAGCAAAGGTTACAGAAAGCCTGACCTTTCATTTCCTGACTCTGCTTAGGTGCATTTCAGATTCTCAGCATCCAAGGAAACTCCCTACTAAACACGTCGTTAGAAACAAGAAAACGAAGACGACATACATTTGTCTCCCTTGCTGCCTGAACAGCAACAAAACTGCTGAAAAACA
>NW_024418045.1:0-1564 GCF_014898765.1 Herpailurus yagouaroundi | reverse complement strand
CACACACACACACACACACACACACACACCAGCCTGCGCCCTCCAGACATTCCAAGAAAATCCTGCTGGGGCTATGGACAGTGTGTGTGTGTGTGTGTGTGTGTGTGTGTGTGTGTGTGCGCGTGCAGACAGAGCAGGGTCCATCCCTGCACACAGCCCTGTGGGCACGCAGCACCCTCCCCACGTGCACACACCGCCCCACCAGCCAACACGCCCACCCCCCTGCCCCCATCTTCTGCCAGTTGCTGGAGTCCACACATGCACACACACACACACACACACACACACACACACACACACACACTCACAAACACACGCAGCCCGGCAGTGGCCCCAGCCCTGCCAGAGCGCAGTCTACGCCGATTTCTGCTGCTTCCCCGGGGCAGCTCCCTGCTCTCCCTGCTTGACCCACGCCAGCACCGCGGAGACAGGGGGCGAAGCTTTTGCAAGGGTCCCCGCCCACCCAGGGGACCCCCACTCCCCGAACCTGGTCCTCTTACCAAATCCACCGCCCTCCTGCGGGTAAAGGGGGTAAAGCCCCACCCTGTCCCCCTCCCCCTGGAGCAGCGCCAATCCAACCCCCCTTACCAGCTGCGAACACGAATCCCTCCACCCCGGCGGCACTCCGTAAGAGAGGGGGGCTAGGGTCCCCGATTCGCGAGGATGGAGGCAGAGAGGTGCCGTGTGGCACGGACTGGTACAGCCGTCCACCATCAAGCCTCTGCACCACCCCCCAAAGATGCTCACCTCACCGACCGTCCTCCGCGTCCTCCCACCCCGTCTCCGTCCACCGCCACCAGTTCGCCCGCACAGGGTGGTCCCCCGGGGGGCGGGGGGGGATGTCTCGCGGCGATCCCCAGACCCGGGAGCCCCTGGGGGTGGCTTTCCCGGTCTCATCCTCCCCCTGCTGTGGTCCCCCCCCCCCAGCAAGCCCCACCCCCACCGGCGGAGGAAGGGTGCCCTCCGGTCCCAGCCCTCACTCCCACCGCCTCCGGCGGCCGCGGGCGCTCGGATCCGGAGGGATTCACTCACCTCCAGCCCAGCCGGGATCCGGGCCGAGCGCCGCTTCCGGCGGCGGCGGCGGCGGCTGCGGGGCCTGCGCGCGGGTGCGAGTGTGCGCGGCGCCCGGCCGGGGCTCGGTGCGTGTCGTGTGTCTGTGGCGTGGCCCGCGTGTGCGTGTGTGTGTGTGTGTGTGTGTGTCTGTGTGTGTGTCTGCGAGCCGGCGTGTGCGCGCAGACACCGCCACCCCCGCCTCCCCGTCGCCGCGCCTCTGCCTCGGCGGGGCCCGCCGCCCGGGAGGGGGCCGGGGCGCAGCGTGCGTCAGGGGCCGCGGCCGGCTGTCTGTCCGTCCGCCCTGGCCCGCCCCGGCGCCCGGCGCCCTCCGCAGGCCTTTCCGCAGCGAGACCCCGCCCGCCCCCTCTCCCGGCTGGATCCTTCCACGGACACACGCACACGCACAGACACACGGCCGCGGGGCGGGGGCCGCGCCCGGCTCCAACGCCGCAGCTGCAGCGCCCCGGGAGGCGGCGGCGGCCGCGCGGACCACGGAGCCCCCCCACCCCCC
>NW_024418044.1:0-2356 GCF_014898765.1 Herpailurus yagouaroundi | reverse complement strand
CCTCCTCGCCCGGGGCTGCTCGCCCCGGGCCTCCTCGCCCGGGGCTGTCTCTTCCATGGCTCATCATGGGTGAAGACTCTCCCTGCAGCTGACAGGAACGGGTCCGAGTATCCCACACAGCCTCCAGTCCATGGGGTCTATGCTGAGAAACTTACAAGAAAGGTTGGAGAAGGGGGAGAAACAGAATCCCAAGCAGCCCCTGCCGAGGCTATGCAGCGCGGAGGCCCGTGGCGAGCAGCCCGGGCGAGGAGGCCCAGGGCGAGCAGCGTCCGGTGAGGAGGCCGGGCGAGCAGCCCCGGGCGAGGAGGCCAGGGGCGAGCAGCTCCGGGCGGGGAGGGCTGGGCAACCAGCCCAGGGCGTGGAGGCCTGGGGCGAGCAGCCCCTGAGGCTTGAGCCCCGGGGCGAGCAGCCCCCAGGCGGGGAGGTTGGAGGCGAGCGGGGCCCTTCCAATTCTGTGTCTCTAATGCCTTGAACCTTTACGGGGAGTTTCTGCGCTGAGACCACAGGGTCTGGAGGCTGTTTTGGGTCCTGTGTACCCTTTCTCTCAGGTATAGGGAGCGGCTTCATCCATGGTGACCCATGGCAATGACTCGGTCTAGAGGGCAGGTCTCATAGCAGGTGTTTGAGATTCTGTGTTTCACTAGTCTCGGTCCTAACCCGGGAATTTCTGAGCTGAGAGGAAGGGTTTGTTGGCTTTTTAGGAGTCAGGCATCTGTCCCTTGGAAATTTGGGCTTGCTGCATAGACCGTGGAGGGGCTGCTCGGGATTCTGTGTCTCCCACTTCTCCAACCTTGCCCGTAAGTCTCTCAGCTTAGACCCCATGGACTGGAGGCTGTGTCGGATACACTGACCCGTTCCTCTCAGGTACAGGGAGAGGCTTCAGCCAAGATGAGCCACGGTAAAAGACAGCCCCGGGTAGGGAAGCGCTGGGTGAACAGCCCCGGGGGGGGAGGCCCGGGGTGAGCAGCCCTTGTCAGGGAGTCCCAGGGAGAACAGCCCTGGGCGGGGGGAGGCCCGGGCCGAGCAGCCCCGGGCTGGGAGCCCCGGGACAAGCACCCCCCGGGCGTGGAGGTCCGGGGAGAGCAGCCCCCGGGCAGGGAGGTCTGGGGAGAGCAGCCCAGGGCGGGGAGGCCCGGGGCGAGAAACCCAGGGCAGGGGGGCCCGGGGCGAGCAGCCCCGGTCCTGGGGGCCCGGGCCGAGCAGCCCCGGGCGGGGAAGCCCGGGGCTAGCAGCCCCCGGGCCTGGAGGCCCAGGTCGAGCAGCCCCCTCAGCTAGAGGCCTGAGGCGAACAGCTCCCAGGCGGGGAGCCCGGGCCGAGCAGCCACGGATGGGAGGCCCGGGTCGAATGGGGCACTTCCCATTCTGTGTCTCCAAAGCCTCGGACCTTTGCGAGGAGTTTCTGCGCTGAGACCACAGGGTCTGGAGGCTGTTTCGGGTCCTGTGAACCCTTTCTCTCAGGTACAGGGAGCGGCTTCAGACATAGTGAGCCATGGCAATAACTCGGCCTAGAGGCCGGGTCTCGTAACACATGTTTCCTATTCTGTGTTTCGCTAGCCTCGGTCCTAACCCAGGAATTTCTGAGATGAGAGGAAGGGTTTGTTTGCCTTTTAGGAGTCAGATATTTGACCCTTGGGAATTTGGGCTCGCTGCATAGCCCATGGAGGGGATGCTAGGGATTCTGTGTCTCCCAATTCTCCAACCTTCCCCGTAAGTGTCTCAGCTTAGACCCCATGGAATGGAGGCTGTGTGGGATATTCTGACCCGTTCTTCTCAGGTACAGGGAGACGCTTCAGCCATGATGAGCCATGGAAAGAGACAGCCCCGGGCGGGGAGGCCCGAGGCGAGCAGCCCCGGGCGGAGAGGCCCGGGGCGAGCAACCCCGGGCTTGGACGCTGGGGCGAGAGGGGCACTTCCCATTCTGTGTCTCCAGTGCCTCCGACCTTTGTGGGAAGTTTCTGCGCTGACACCCCAGGGTCTCGAGGCTGTATCGGATCCTGTGAAACCTTTCTCACAGGTACAGGGAACAGCTTCAGCCATGGTGAGCCATGGGAATGACTCAGGCTTGGAGGCCGGGTCTAGGAGCAGGTGTTTCAGATTCTGTGTTTCGCTAGCCTCGGTCTTAACCCGTGAGTTTGTGAGCTGAGAGGAAGGGTTTGTTTGCCTTTAGGAGTCAGGCATCTGTCTCCTTGGGATTTTGGGCTCACTGCATAGCCCCTGCAGGGGCTGCTTGGGATTCTGTTCTCCCACTTTTCCAACCTTCCTCGTAAGTTTCTCAGCTTAGACCCCATGGACTGGAGGCTGTGTGGAACACACTGACCCGTTCCTCTCAGGTGCAGGGAGAGTCTTCAGCCATGAT
>NW_024418043.1:586-3316 GCF_014898765.1 Herpailurus yagouaroundi | reverse complement strand
CCAGGTCTGTGAATCGCACTGAGGTCAGCCATAGTGGGCGTCTAAGCCGCCTTAACCGCCATGCCCCTGCCTGCCACACTGGTGGCATCTTAATGTTGACCTTGTAAATTCTGTACCAACAGGGACATACATAGGCCAAGTCGTCGCATCAACTCCCCCCTTACCTCAAATCTGGGTTGTGTTTAATCTAAATGTCAATTCGAATGAAGAGGAAAACAAATTGCTTTAGGTAGTTCATTCTCCCCATTGATACCATTTTGAACTATGGTTGCAAAGGTTAAGTGCTTTCTTTCTGTCCTTACTTGTGGTTGTTACTTTACAAACCGAGTGAACTGTTTAAATTTTTTTTTTTAAAGATAGATAAATAAATTATGTTTTTGTACTAAGTGGAGACTTCCAACATTACATAAATCTATCTATACCCAGAAAAATAAAAAAGAATTGCTCTGTTGAAGTTTATTGATTGATCTATATCTATCTATCTATCTATCTATCTATCTATCTATCTATCTATCTATCTAATCTATCTATCTATCTATCTATCTATTCACTTCAATTTTGGCCAGAGGGGGAGAGAGCAGCGAGTCGCCGGGTTCGGCACTCAAACTGCGGCCGGCCATGTGGAGGTCCAGCGCCCTTAACCACCACGCCCGCCACCCGCCAGCCCCAGTAGTAGTCCTTTTTTTAATTTTTTTTAATAAAAAATAATGATTTATTCTATTTAGCTTTCTGTCTTTATTTAAACCTAACGAGAGAGAGCCGCCAGGTCCAGGTCCGGGACTCTAACCGTAATCCACCATCATGTGGGAGTACAACGCCCCAACCACCACAACACCCCATCTCAAGTGGTAAGTGCGCCAGAACCCTTCTGGGTGGGGGCTGGAAGGTGGGGGAGGGGGGTGGCGCGGGGAGGGGGGGGAGGGGGAGGGGAGGATGAATGGAAAGGTCACTGGCCCGCCACTGCCGATGTGAAAGGCAAAGGCGCCCCCAAGCGACCAAGGAGTCCATATCGCTCCTCGTCACTCCACCACCTCTTGGGTGTAGCCGGAGTGGCTGATGGGTCTGACGAGGGAAACAGGGCTACCTGAGCCACACCTCCTCCCGCTGTCCTTGTGAACTGATGGCGTGAGGAGTTCTTAGGGGAAAATAGACATCGGTAACCCTTCTTCTTGGCACTCTGTCCCTGTGGAAGAAAATCCCCGAGCTCCCCCATTGTCTGAGCGCTGACGAAGATGACGACGGCCGAATCTCTGCCCTCCGCCTCCTTCACCTGAATCGACCTTGCTCTTGCTTATTTATTTATGTAAAAATCACTTCTGTGTTTGCAACTAAGCTTGTGAACGCTATGTAATGGAAATGCACAAAAGAATAATGTTGGGATTCTTTTTAGTTACAGTAAAGTCAGAGACATTCCCTAGTAGTAAGGAATCCTTGCGTGTGAGTATTCCAGAACTGTCTCTAAGTCATCTGATGTAATGAACAACTGTCTCAAAATATTACCTTGCTGAAGAAGGTGCGGGCATATCGTATGTGTGAATTAAACTCAGATTTCCTCAAAATAAGCCCCAATGAAAGAAATGAAACCCTATTCACACTGAAGCGATTTGAATACAACCTCCTTTACCCAGGAGCAATAAGAAAGGAAACAAGGCATTTTGTAAAATGTGATCCTGGGGGCTGGCAGGTGGAGTGGTGGCTGGCTGGATTTCCCCCATGGCTGACCACGGTTTGAGTCCTGGGCCTGGCAGCTCTCTGCCTCTCCGTCTCCCTCTCCCTCCCCTTCTCTGGTACAATGAAAATAAATAAATAAAATTAATCAAATCTTTAAAAAAATGAGTGAGTGACCGAATACATAATACCACACAGTAACATAAAACATATACACAACTTTCAGCTCCTCAACTCAGAGGCTACTTTCTGTTCCTGGGCCTTCCTTGGAAACAAGGTGAAGAACCACCTCTAAGCAATCTCGTCAGTCTGGTGGGGTGGGAGGGGGTAGTGCCGCCACCAAGACAAAGCTCAGGCGGTTGAATGTGGACACCGTAAAAGGATGCGAGGGATCGTGACCAAAGAATCCAAATTCCATTTTTTATGACGAAGCGAAGCAGCTCCTCCCGAGTAGAGTAGCAGTGGGCTCCTGGGGCCTGACCCAGCCCTGTGCTCACTTATGCTGTGCTCCCGGGCGGGCGAGAGCCCTGATGCTTTTGCTCCGGGAGACACCTTTCTCTCTGGGGGTTTGGTGTCCAAGGAGGGCTTCCACTGCGTCAAAGAGGCAAGCTCCAGCCCCGTATCGGTATTTATGGTAAGGGTTTTTTCCTTTGGCCATAGTGTGCATGCTCTATGGCTCCACCCGCTCCTCCCCCTCAGCTCGCCCCACCCCTCCCCCCGCCCCCAACCCCCACAGACCCGCCCCGCGGGCCGGCGCGCCGGCGCTGGTCCTGGGGCGGCACCTAGCGGCCACTGTTTTAGGGACTGGCGGGGGCGGTGAGGGGCTGAAGTGGCGGTGGCGGGGAAGATGCCTCAGGAATGGCGGCAGGTGGCGAGGCTTGAGGGGGTGGGGGGCTGGTTCCGACCGCCTCCCACAGAGCCGGGCAGCACTGGCAGGCTCCTCACTGCCACGTGGCATGGCGTGGCGAGATGGAGCGTGCCTGCAGCCGGGGCCGCGGTGACAGTCCCGTTCCCCTGTCTCCCCGGTGAAAGCCGCCCTCCCCTCCCTCCCTCCCTCCCTCC
>NW_024418043.1:0-486 GCF_014898765.1 Herpailurus yagouaroundi | reverse complement strand
CCCACAGAGCCGGGCAGCACTGGCAGGCTCCTCACTGCCACGTGGCACGCCGGCCGCCCCTGCTCCTCCCCCCCCCCCCCCCCCCCCCACCCCCCCACCCCCCGTGGGCCGCGGCTTTGCTCTGGCGTGTGTCCTCCACGCTCCCGTCCCGTCGTCAGCCTGTCCAGCATACATAGCCCATGGTGTCGGGCTCACTTTCGCTTTGGAAGCCGCAGGGGCCCCGGATTCTAGCCTAGCCCAGGCAGGCAGGCCTTGGTGGGATCTTGCTTTCTCGTGCACAGCACTTAACCGTTCTGTCGTTCTTTGCCCTAGGGTGGCCTGTGTGTGAAAGAGACAGACACGGAGAGAGGCCCTCCTGTCACTCGGTCCAGGGTGGACGGCCCCACTTGCTCGCTGCAGCCCCTTCTCCTCTGCACACACGTGCTGCGAGCCGGCAGGCAACCGGCCCCTTCGCTGTCATTGTCCTAGCAGGGGGTGGTAGGAGCT
>NW_024418042.1:1455-1581 GCF_014898765.1 Herpailurus yagouaroundi | reverse complement strand
CCTTCTGCTTCGGGGCCCAATATCATCATCCCTTAGACCCTGGAGTCTTGCCCCAGCCCCCTCCTCCCTCAGACCCAGGAGTCCTGCCCTAGTCCCCTCCTCCCTCAGACCCAGGAGTCCTGCCCC
>NW_024418042.1:0-1355 GCF_014898765.1 Herpailurus yagouaroundi | reverse complement strand
GTCCAGGCCCCCAGCCCCTCCTCCCTCAGACCCAGGAGTCCAGCCCCAGCCCCTCCTCCCTCAGACCCTGGAGTCCAGGCCCCCAGCCCCTCCTCCCTCAGACCCAGGAGTCCCGGCCCCCAGCCCCTCCTCCCTCAGACCCAGGAGTCCTGGCCCCCAGCCCCCTCCTCCTTGCTGCCTCACTCTGGCTGAGGAACTGTTCTCCTCAGGCGGCAGGCTCCCTCTCTAAGGAGACCCCTCCTCTTTCTTCCCTGGAGAGGACAGAACTCTCAGAAAAAGAAGTCTCCTTCTCCCCTCTCCCAGTCTGTGGCTGTGTCTGTTTCTGTGTCCTGCGGGGACGCGGACGGCAATGAAGGAATGTGGGATGTGGCTGCAGGGACGTGGTCACGGGAAGACAGGGCCCCGCAGGCCCCACAGATGCTTCCCAGAGGCAGAAGACAGACCTGCAGTCACCCCTGCCTCCCTCTCTCCCTCCCTCCCAGATTTCCGCAGAATCTCGGAGGCCCAGGTGTTTCCCAGAATTCCGGTGTTGGCTGCCACTGTCCAGGGCTCCCCTGAGAGCACTGGACCCAAGCCCTCTGAGTTCCTGGAAGTCCAGAGGCAGTCTGCGTCCAGATCTGAATCTTGGCCATCCTGGGGCGCCTTGCCTGGGGTCCCACCTCCCTGGGAGCCCTTAACCCCACCCCTGTGAGGACTGGCCACTCTGGGATGCTCCCCAGCAACCGGGTAGGGGTGGGGGTGGGGGGGGCTCCCTCCCTCCTTCTCCTCGCCCTGCCCCTCCTCCTCCTCCCTCCCTCCTTCCTGTTCTCTCCTTTCCCTTCCCTTCTTTCTCTTTCCTCTCCGTCTGTCTTGACAGCCACCATCCTGTCTCACCATCAGGATCTCGCTCATGCCCTCGACACGTATTTGCCCGGCACCTACTGCATACGGGCCACGGTCTGGCTCCTGAACAGTCACAAACACGACAGGCAGAGACCGCGCCTGCTGGTGGCTGGTGGGGAGCTCGCATTCTAACGAGGGAGATGCCCATCATCCAAGAAGGGCAGTCAGTGGGCAAGTGACACTTTCGGTCGGAAGGTGGCAAATGCTGTGAAAAACAGGAAAGGGCAGAGGGAGGGAAAGGGGAAGGGGGCTCCCGGGGTGGGGCACGTTTCCCTATTAGACTGGGTGGCCAGGTAAGCCTGCCTCCCTCTTCCCTTCTCTCTCCCCCCTTCCTCCCTCCCCCCCTCCGCCCTCCTTCCTCCCTCTCCCCCTCCCGCCTCCTTCCATCCTCTGTCTCTCCGCGTCTACTCTCCCAAAGCGCTTCCGAGTTCCCCTGGAGGCAGGCAAGTAATCGACGCAAAGGGTGCCCGCCC
>NW_024418041.1:365-2858 GCF_014898765.1 Herpailurus yagouaroundi | reverse complement strand
CCTTCCTTCCTTCCTCTCTTTCTTTCTTTCTTCTCTTTAACATTTATTTATTTTTGACACAGAGTGACAGAGCACAAGCAGGGGAGGGGCAGAGAGAGGGAGACACAGAATGTGAAGCAGGCTCTGGGCTCTGAGCTGTCAGCACGCTCAGGATGTGTTAGCAACTAGGCTTTTCTGATGCTTTCACATCTGGGTTTTGCTGACCCTGGAGGGACCCCAGGCCCTTCCCAGAACTAGCGGGTCCCAGAGTTAGCAAGCAATTCACCTTTTAAATGCAAACTAATAGGGGCGCCTGGGTGACTGAGTCCCTCAAGTGACGGAATGTTGATTTCAGCTCAGGTCACGACCTCAGGGTTCATCAGTTTGAGCCCAGCCTCAGGCTCTGTGCCTGGAGCCCGCTTCGGATTCTGTGTCTCCCTCTCTCTCTGCCCCTCCCCTGCTCACACGCTCTTGCGCTCTCTCTCTCTCTCTCTCTCTCTGCCTGTCTGAAAAATAAAATAAATATTTAAAAAAAAGAAGTATGCATTAGAAGTAGATCACCACTCTCAAAAATAAATAAATAAACAGCAAACAAATAGATGCAGGGATGCCTGGGTGGCTCAGTCAGTTAAACGTCTGACTTTGGCTCAGGTCATGATCTCACGGTTCATGGGTTTGAGCCCCGCATCTGGCTCTGTGCTGACAGCTCAGAGCCTGGAGCCTGCTTCGGATTCTGTGTCTCCCTCTCTCTCTGTGCCCCTCCCTCGCTTGCTTTCTCCCTCTCTCTCTCTCTCTCTGTCTCAAAAATAAATAAACATTAAAAAATTACAAATAAATAAAAATAAACCACCCAATCCAGAGCCCATACCCCGACCCCCTTGTGTATGGGGCTCTCCTGTTCCCAGGCCACCGCTCACCTGCTGGAAGCTTCCCAGGGCGGGACCACACATTCTGGAAGCCCCTAGGCCCCAGAGCCCAATGGTGAGATTCAAGCCAGCCAGCCCTAAGCCTCCTTGCACAAACTACAGTCAAGGCTCCCGTCCATGTTTCCCTGGCCCCTTCTGCCTGCTGACGGACCCTGGCCCCTCCCTGCGTGGTGCCCTCTTATTGCAAAACACACTGTCTTCCACGGCCGTCCTTCCCTGAGGTCGTGGCCTCACGATTTCTGGAGAATACCAAATCCCATGTGTACAAAACGAAAAGTCCTGGCGAGCCCTGAGTTCTGGCATGCTCCTTGTCTCCCACACAGCTGGGCTCCTGGATCCCGCCTGCACCCACGGCTCCCTGGGCGCCTGTATGTCTAGTGAGGGGGGCCCGGTCCGGGGGGGTGATCTGCTCTCACGTGAGGCACGAAGATTCTAGGGGTTAACACCAATACGTTTTGCCGGGAGAGAAACACAGGCACGATGCTTTCGGGATGAAAAGCCCTCTACTTCGAGCAACATCCCTCCTTAGATCATTACGCAAACATACGACATCAACGCTGAGCGGATCAAAGAGGTCCTTAATTCCCCCGTGCGCGGAGCCTCTGCTGAACTTCAGAAGGTTTCCAAAACGCTGGTGACCTAAACCTAAGCGAGGAAGGAATAGCTCCCTCCAGTGCCATTGCCATCAGCGTAAATCATTCCTGTGTCCTCAAAATGGAGAGAGGAACAAAGAAACCCCTCTGATGAGCATCCAGGCCTGAAGGACACAGCCGCGTTGAGAGAGAGAGACAGGGAAGGGGAAGGGATGGGCCGTTCGTGGTGTCTCGTCAGATGTTCCTTTGCTCCGTCACCTGGAAACTGTTTTGCCGTCCAGATGAAGTGGACGCTCATCCTTACAAAGCCGAGAGCTCTGTGGACACCCCGGCATTCCCAGGATGCACCCTTGTGGTGGGCTGAATTGTGTCCCCTCCCCAACTTGTACGTTGAAAAGCATCCCTAGGAGCTCAGGACAGGACTGTCTGGCGATGGGGTCTTCCAAGAGATAATTATGGCAACATGAGGTCGCTGGGGTGCACTGTATTTGGGGAGGGCGTGTGTCCGAACAGGGACAGGGCATGACGAGGACACAGACGAACACAGACGGATGATCATGCGAGGACACAGGGAGAAGACGGGGTCTACAAGCCAAGCAGACAGGACAGAGGAGGAACTAGCCTCAGCCCTGCCTGGACCTGAGTCCCCCAGCCTCAGCTCTGCTTGGATCTCAGACTCCCAGCCTCAGCCCTGCCTGGATCTCAGCGCCCCAGCCTCAGCCCCGCCTGGATCTCAGCCCCCCAGCCTCAGCCCTGCCTGGATCTCAGCCCCCCAGCCTCAGCCCCGCCTGGATCTCAGCGCCCCAGCCTCAGCCCCGCCTGGATCTCAGCCCCCCAGCCTCAGCCCCGCCTGGATCTCAGCGCCCCAGCCTCAGCCCTGCCTGGATCTCAGACTCCTAGCCTTCTGCCCTGCCTAGATCTCAGACCACCAGCCTCAAGCCTGCCTGTATCTCAGCCCCCCAGTCTCAGCCCTGCCTGGATCTCAGGCCCCCAGG
>NW_024418041.1:0-265 GCF_014898765.1 Herpailurus yagouaroundi | reverse complement strand
CCCTGCCTGGATCTCAGCCCCCCAGTCTCAGCCCTGCCTGGATCTCAGGCCCCCAGGCTCAGCTCTGCTTGGATCTCAGACTCCCAGCCTCAGCCCTGCCTGGATGTCAGCCTCCTCGACTCAACCCTGCCTGGATCTCAGACTCTTGGCCTCAGCCCAGCCTGGGTCTCAGACTCCCAGCCTCAACCCTGCCTGGATCTCAGACCACCAGCCTCAAGCCTGCCTGGATCTCAGCCCCCCAGTCTCAGCCCTGCCTGGATCTCAG
>NW_024418040.1:0-3633 GCF_014898765.1 Herpailurus yagouaroundi | reverse complement strand
CAAAGTATGGAAAGAGCCCAAATGCCCATCAGCGGATGAATGGATAAGGAAGATGTGTGTGTGTGTGTGTGTGTGTGTGTGTGTGTGTGTGTGTGTGTATTATGCAATGGAATACTACTCAGTGATTCAGTGATCAAAAAGAATGAAATGTTGCCATTTGCAACAACGTGAACAAATATATGATTTCACTCATATGTGGAATTTAAGATAAAAAACAGATGAACATAAGGGAAGGGAAGCAAAAATAATATAAAAACAGAGAGGGAGACAAACTAAGAGACTTAAATACAGAGAACAAACTGAGGGTTGCTGGAGTGGTGGGGTGGGGGGATGGGCTAAATGGGTGATGGGTATTAAGGAGGACACTTGTTGGGATGAGCACTGGGTGTAATACACAAGTAATGAATCGCTAAACTCTATTCCTGAAATCATTATTACACTATATGTTAACCTGGATGAAATTTTAAAAAATAATTTAAAAAACTGCTATGAACATCTGAGTGTTAAGTCTTTGTGTGAATACATGCTTTCATTTCTCTTGGGTAAATACCTCGGAGTGGGATTTCTGGAAGGAAGAGTAAAAGAATGTTTAACTTTGTAAGAAACTACCAAACTGCCTCTTGAAGTGGCCGTGCCCTTTGGCATTCTCAGCAGCAAGATGTGAGAGTTCATGTTGCTCTACATCTTAGTCAACACCCAATAATATTGTCAGCCCTTTAAATTTCAGTGATACTAGTAGCTCGCTATGGTATTAATTTGCATTTCCCCAATAACTAATAATGCTGATCATCTCTTCATGTGCTTATCTGCTACTCAGTACATCTACTTTGGTGAAGTGTCTGTTTAAATATTTTATCCATTTTCCACCAAGGTGTTTGTCTTCTTAACTTTTAGGAATTCTGATTCATGAAGATGGTATATATCTCCATTTATTTAAGTATTTAATTTCTTTCAGCAATATTTTGTAATTTTAAGTGTGAAGGTCATGCACAGATTTTGTTAAGCTTTCCATAACTATTTCATATTTTTCTGCATTAATTGTGATGATCCTACAGTTTTTCCTTTTTAGACCAATTAACTTTCAAATGTTAAACCAACCTGGTATTCCTGGGATAACCTCACTTGGTCAGGATATAGTTTTTATATGTTGAAGTTTCTTAATTTGTTAAGGTTTTGCTAAGGAGATGGTGCCTGTGTTCCTGTGGAATATAGTTTCTTTTTCTTGTAATGTCTTTGGTTTGGTATCCAGGTAATACTGGCCACATAAAAATGTGTTTGGAAGTATTTACACCTCTTCTATTTTCTGGAAGAGTTTGTGTAGACTTGATACTATTTTTCTTTAAATATTTGATAGAATTAATCAGTAAGACCATCCAGGCCAGGAGTTTTCTCTGTGGAAAGAGATTTTTGTTTCATTTTGAAAGGTTTTTGACTATGAATAAATTTCCTTAATAAATATTGGGCTACTCAGGTTACTGCTTCATTTTCAGGTGACCTTTGGTAGTTTGCGTCTTTCCAAGAATTGGTCTGTTTTGTCTAAGTTGTCAAATTGGTATAAAGTTGGGTTTTTTCTCACTATTCTTTTAATGTTTGCAAGACTTGCAGGAATGTCCCATTTTTCATTCCTGTTACTGGTAATTACATCTTTTTTTTTTTTTTTAAATTTTTTTTTCAACGTTTATTTATTTTTGGGACAGAGAGAGACAGAGCATGAATGGGGGAGGAGCAGAGAGAGAGGGAAACACAGAATCAGAAACAGGCTCCAGGCTCTGAGCCATCAGCCCAGAGCCTGATGCGGGGCTCGAACTCACGGACCGCGAGATCGTGACCTGGCTGAAGTCGGACGCTTAACCGACTGCGCCACCCAGGCGCCCCTGGTAATTACATCTTATTTAAGATATTTTCTGATGTTCCTTGTGATTTTCCACATAATCTGAACAATGGAGTATTTAAAGCTATATTATTGACTTCCAAATATTTGGGGATTTTACAAATATATTTCTTTTGTGAATTTCTACTTTAATTCTATTGACCAGAAAATATATTTTCCAGAAATTTGATCTTCTAAAATTTATTGAGACTTGTTTTATGTTCCAGAATACAATCTGGTGAACATTGGTGAATGTTCTGCATGCATCTGAAAGCAATATGTAGTCTGCTCTTGCTGGGCAGAATGTTTTATAAATATCAATTAGGTCAAGTTTGTTCATAGTGCTCAGAACCCCTTGACCTTACAGACTTTTTGTCTAACAGTTCCATAAATTTTTGAGAAAGGACTACTGAAGTCTCCAACTGTAACTGTGGGATTTTCTATTTTTCCTTCCAGTTCTATCAGTTTTGCTTCACATATTTTGAAGCAATATTTTTAGATGCCTGAGCACTGAGGATTTTTGTGTTTTCTTGGTGAATTGACTTTTTTATCATTATGTAATGCCCCTCTTTATCACTGGCAGTTTTCCATAACCTCAAGTCTTATGTGTCTCCAGCTTCCTTTCAGTTAGTGTTAGCATCGTACATTTCCTTCCACCCTTTTACTTTTAACCTCCTGCTCTTTATATTTAATGTGGGTTTCTTGTAGGTGCATATAGTTGGGTTTTGCTTTTTTATCCACCATGACAATCCTTTTAATTGGAATATTTAGACTATTTACATTTAATATAATTACTTATATGATTGAATTTCAATGTACCATCCTATTATTTGCTTTCTATTTGTGCCATTTGTTCTCTTTTTCTTGCGTTTGACTTTTTTATTAATTGTACTTTTTATGAAACCATTTTATTGCCAATATTAGCTATAGCTCTTTGTTTTATATTTTTAGCAGTTGCCCTGGAGTCAGTTAGTTGCAGCCTGCTTCCCATAACCTTATGCCTCTTCACAGAGACAGTAAGAACTTCACAAGAGTATACTTCCATTTCTCCCCACCTTCTCTTTGGCTATTGTCATACATTTATTTTAAGTAATGCTACTACCCCAAAATTACACTGTTATTATTTTGCTTAAAACAGTCAATTATTATGTAATGCATATAAAAATGAGAAACACTTTATAACTATTCATATATTTACCACTTACAGAACTCCTTGTTCCTCTGTGTAGATCTAAATTGTCAATTGTTTTCATACTTCTTTTTTATATTTTTTCTAATTTACATCCAAGTTCGTTAGCATATAGTGCAACAATGATTTCAGGAGTAGATTCCTTAATGTCCCTTACCCATTTAGCCCATCCCCCCCCTCACAACTCCTTCAGCAACCCTCTATTTGTTCTCTATATTTAAGAGTCTCTTATGTTTTGTTCCCCTCCCTGTTTTTATATTACTTTTGCTTCCCTCCCCTTATGTTCATCTGTTTTGTATCTTAAATTCCTCATATAAGTGAAATCATATGATATTTGTCTTTCTCTGATTGACTTATTTCGCTTAGCATAGTACTCTCTAGTTCTATCCATGTGGTAGCAAATAGCAAGATTTCATTCTTTTTGATTGCTGAGTAATACTCCAATGTGTGTGTGTGTGTGTGTGCGCGCGTGTGTGTGTGCGCGCACACGCGCGTGCACGCACGCATGCGCGCGCACACACACATCTTTATCCATTCATCCGCTGATGGGCATTTGGGCTCTTTCCATACTTTG
>NW_024418039.1:0-1147 GCF_014898765.1 Herpailurus yagouaroundi | reverse complement strand
TTCCTTCCAATGTCACCTTCTTAATGAGGCCTTCCCTGGTCAACCTACCTAAACGTGCAAACCTACCCTCTGTCCTGAATTCCTCATTCATCTTCACTGCCTCAATATTCTGCATGACACATATCACCAATACTGTGTAACTTACTTATTTCCTATCTCCCCTTATGAAAATATAAGTTCTAGGGGCGCCTGGATAGCTCAGTCGGTTGTGTGTCTGACTCTTGATTTGGGCTCAGGTCATGATTCTGGGAACGTGGGATCAAGCCCTGCATTGAGCTCAGTACTGAGTGTGGAACTTGCTTAATATTCATTCATTCATTCATTCATTCATTCATTCTCTCTCTCTGTCTCCCCCTTCCCCTCTCCCCTGCTTGTGCACACTTGCTCATGCACACTCTCTAAAAATAAAATAAATCTTTATAAAAAACAGAACTTCTGCAGGCAGGTGTTTTTTTTTTTTCTTCCTCCGTTCTCTTCTGAAACGCCAGCACCCAGTAGAGGACCTGACACAAAGTAGATACTAAGAAATATTTGATGAATGAATAATGAATGAATGAAAGTATAGCTGAATGCACTGGTGAATTTCTAGGAGTTGGTTCTGAAAGTCTATTCAACTCAAAGCCTTTCTGTGTCTTTATACAAGAATTACTGAGTACAAATATATATATTGTATAGAAGTTAATCAGGGAAGAAAATGAAATTAGTAAGACTGGTGAAAGGAACTAGGGAATGAATGCGAGACAGAACATACATCCGGAAAAAGACAATGCCATTTTTTTAAGATGTAAGAGGTGCATGAAGTGTGGTTATTATACTTTTTTTTTAACTTATCGTAGAGTATGATGACACAGGGTCTTAATGGCTTTGAACATGGGAGGGCAGACAACTAGAGCTTAGCTGCGTGAGGAACTGAGCCTGAGCTAAGGCAGGTTTCCTCCAAGGAGGTCTCTTGAGTTCGAAAGCTATATGAGCAAGAAGGCTAAAAGCCAATCAGAAAACCTCTGAAGGGGCACCTGGGGTGGCAGAGTTGGTTAAGCATCTGACTTTGGGTCACGTCATGATCTCACAGTTTGTGAATTTGAACCCCTCTTCGGGTAAGCTCGAGCCCCACTTTCAGCTCTACATTCTCTCTCCCACTCTCTCTGCC
>NW_024418038.1:0-3180 GCF_014898765.1 Herpailurus yagouaroundi | reverse complement strand
AAGGTATCGTTCTTTCATAGACATTAAGCTTTCTTTAAAAAAAAAAATTTTTTTTTTTTAATTTATTTTGAGAGAGAGAGCACATGTGTACATATGGGGAATGGGCAGAAAGAGAGAAGGGAGACAGAATCCCCAGGAGTCCCTGAGCTGTCAGCACAGAGCCCGACATGGGGCTCGATCCCACGAACCATGAGATCATGACCTGAGCCAAAATCAAGAGTCGG
Source organism: Herpailurus yagouaroundi (assembly GCF_014898765.1). Taxonomy (NCBI): domain Eukaryota; kingdom Metazoa; phylum Chordata; class Mammalia; order Carnivora; family Felidae; genus Herpailurus; species Herpailurus yagouaroundi. Next base: position 2,956 of record NW_024418038.1, on the reverse strand, counting down.
ACGCTTAATAGGGACAGCTGGTGGCTTAGTCGGTTAAGCATCTGACTTGGGCTCAGGTCGTGATCTCGAGGTTCGTGGGTTCGAGCCCCGTGTCGGGCTCCGTGCTGACCGCTCGGAGCCTGGAGCCTGCTTCCGATTCTGTGTCTCCCTCTCTCTCTCTGCCCCTCCCTCGTTCATGCTCTGTCTCTCTCTCTCAAAAATAAATAAAAAAAAAAAAAAAAAAGTCAGACACTTAACCGACTGAGCCACCCAGGCGCCCCAAAATTTAGCTTTTGGAACTCACCTCTATTTCACCGTCTCTTCCCCACCCCTCCACATGGGAACCGAGGGACGCCGTTTGCTGGGGACACAGGCCGGTGGCCCGGCCTGGTGTGGGCCCCACCCACGTGCCTTCCTCTCCCCAGAACGTGGGACCCCGGAGAGGGCAGAGCTCTGAACTCTCGGTTCCTCCTGCACCCAGAGCGGATGGCCTGTTTCCCATTTGACCGTAGAAGCTTTATGTAAACATCGTCTTGTGTTTAATTTCCTTTGTTTGGGGAGGTCAATTAAAGGTCTCCACATAATTCTATTAAATCGCTTGTCTCCCGAGCGAGCAGTTGAGGCCAGGTTATAAAACTCTGTGAGGAGGGAAGCGAACGTTTGCCCTGAAGCCCCTTCCTTCGCCTCCAGGAAAAACCAGAGGCAGGAAGTGCTCTGCAGAGAAACAGTGTCGCGATCGGGCTGGTTTCTATGCTGCCTTTTCTCCTTAGTGTCCCTTTTGTCCGAAGACCGTCCACACGAAAGCGGAGGCCTGGGTCCCTGCCTGTCCACCACCCCCCGCCCCACCCCCCAGGATGAGCTCCTCCCCTTCTCAAACCAGGGCCCCCCCCGGGGGGCAGCGGGCTGGCACACGGTTACCCGAGAGCCTCCTCTCCCTCCGCCAAGCAGGAGGGGGTGGAGGGCTCTGGTGACTTTGCGGGGGCGGGGGGGGGGCGCGAAGGGCAATGTAATAGCCCTTTCTGGTTGAGGCACACTAAAGCTCCGAGGGGTCCGTCCCTGAGCATTTTTCTCCCTCGGTCTTGAAACCATCCCTGCTTCAAGGAAATTGAATCCATGTGTGTTTGGATTAATTGCTTAACTCCTAAAAATGTTGTTTTGTAAGAGCCATTTGAGGTCCAAAAACCTTCAGTTGCTTTCCACCCTTTGCACACGGCCCAGTCGCGGGGGTGGGGGGTCCGAGCGAGCCTTCTTGGGCCGGGGCTCTGCTCACAGCTGGATCGGGCCGATGAGGAATCAACAGCCCCACGCGGGGTTCAGGTCACCCCCAAATAAGGTGGGCTTCCGAGCCCCACGCTGAGATCCGGGAAGCTTCTGGGTCCTGCTGGGTTTGGACTCTGGAGAACGGGGACACCTTGTGCGGTCTCGTGTTTAATCTGAAGTGTCCTTTCCCTGGGTCTGATTTCCAGAGCTTGGCTGCCTCGCTGGCGGGATAAATTGTCGCTGAAGAGGTTTCAGGAACCTGAAAGGATGAACTTGGCCACCTGGGAGATGCTGCCGAGGGCAGAGGCGTGCCTTCGGTTCTAGAAAGTTCTCCAGCGCTCAGGCATCGAGACTGATGGGACGCCCCCCGGTCGTGGCTGGGAGAGGAAGAACCCACCTTCCTGAGTGGCCAAATCCATCGGGAGGCGGGAGGGTTGATGTCCAGCCCGGGAGACTTCCTCTCTCTGCCTCTCTCCAGGCCTCAGTTTTCCCATCTGCTAAGTGGGAAATGGGAATAACCTCTGACCTCAAGGTGTTCTGAGAGAACTCCTGGTGCTTCCAGACCTCAGGCCCCCCTCCCTCTCCCTCCCGGGGCCACCTGCAGGTCCTTCCTTCTGGCCTCGTTCAACTACAGGCCCCCCTGGCCTCTGACACCTTCCTGATGACTTAACTGGGGCCCCGCCTTCCGTTCCCTAGTCGCCGCTGTGAACTGCGAAGATGGGCGCCTGAGCATTTCTTGCTTGCTTCCTGCTGCACTGTTGTCTTTCCAGCACGAGGACGGGCCTCCCCTTGTCTCTAACGCCCTCCCCACACGCACACTCGGGAGCGGGCCAGCACAGCCCCACTCCGTCAGTCAAATTCCCTTTGGGAGAAGCGGATCCATGGAGACAGGAGGCTGACGGGGGGGTTGCCTGGGCCGAGAGGAGGGAGAACTGGGGAGCCCTGCCCACGCGAGCAAGGCTTCCATTCGTGCGGAGAAAATGGTTTGCAAGAAGAAGGCAGGTGGACCTACGGAGGGGTTTTCGGAAGAGGAGGGACGACCACAGTTGACTTTTTAGACAGCCTGCCCAGGGGGTGGCGAGGTGACAGGCAGGGGGCAGGGGAGCCGTAGAGGGGGTGAGAATGCGGATTTACGAGTCTGGATGAGAATGGATAACGAAGATGTGGTTTGTACACAACGGAATACCGCGCAGCGATGAAAACGAATGAAATCTTGCCATCGGCACCGACGTGGATGGGACTAGAATGTATCCCGCTAAGCGACATAAGCCAGTCAGAGAAAGACAAGTATCCTATGATTTCACTCGTATGCGGAATTTGAGAAACAAAACAGATGAACACAGGGGAAGGGAAGGAAAGGAAGTAGTTACAGAGAGGGAGGCAAACCGCAAGAGACTCTTAAAAACAGAGAACAAGCTGAGGGTTGATGGGGGGGCAGGGGCGGGGCAAATGGGAGATGGGCATTGGGGAGGGCACTTGTCGGGGTGAGCCCTGGGTGTTGTGCGTAAGAGATGGATTTCGGGAGTCTATCCCTGAAGCCAAGAGCACAATGTATACACCGTATGTTAGGTGACTTGACGATACATTATATAAAAAATAAAATAAAAATACAATACAATAACATAACATAAAATAACGTGACATGAGATGACATGACATCATGTAACGTGACGTAACGTAAGGTAACATAATGTAACGTAACATAACATAACATAAC
>NW_024418037.1:0-1968 GCF_014898765.1 Herpailurus yagouaroundi | reverse complement strand
TCTGGCAAGTAGAGACAAGCAAAAAGAAAAGAAAAACTTCCCCGTATTCCCCAGATAAGCATTGCTAACATGCGGCACTCTCCCCTCAGAGTTTTAAGTTTTCTTGTCTACACTCTTCGAAAACAGCAAATATGGGCTCAGACCACAGACACTGACTTACGGCCTGCCATTTATCACGCAATAATAGCACGAGAATCTTTTCACATCACGACGCACCTTACTACAACCTAGAGGCACTCAATGCCATCAATCTGAGGGAGAGGCTTCTGCGTGCTCATGAGGGAAGGATCCCCTCTCGCGTCTGGCCCCCGCCGACCCCTCTGGGTCACTCGCTCCGGCCAATCTCAGGATTACCGGACAGCGCGCATCCCTGTCCCTTCCTCGACTATGAAGGGCACACCCCTGATGACCGCATGTGGACCTTGGGGTTCGGGTCTGTCATTCCAGATGGCCAGGTAGGCCCCTGCATGGGCAGCGGAAGGGGCCGGTTGTGGAGGAGAGCGCCCAGGCCCCCCGAGAACTTGTGAGAGGCACCCTGCCCCGGCCTCCCCCCTCCACGCCCTTCACATCCCATTACCGGGGTCTGGCCGTCATTAGTATCTGAAACATACTCCGGCAGAAAAGTCACAGGGCTCCGGGGCCTTTGTCTCCCAGCCACTTTACCGTGAGTGCCATGGGCTGAAGGCCGCGGGCACAAAGGCCCGTGACTCCCCTGCCTGCGCGGACGCAGCCGGGCCAATGCCCTCCTGAAAGCCTCTCCCCTCCCCGGGTTCGTCTCCCCGGCAGCTCCATCTGGGAAATCTGCCCCTTCAGCCCGGTACCCAGCAAATCACTTCTGCTCGCAGTAGCTCAAGCGTTTTAAAAGCAGAGGGAAGAGACGGAGATGTGACTCACCCCTTTTATTCCAACCTCCCTCTCCTCCTCTCCCTATTTAGGCTGCAGAATGCAGGCAGCAACTGCTCAAGAGGTCACGGCTTTGTTAGGGAAAGGCAGAGCCTGGCAGACCTTCTTTCGGCCCGCGCCCCGGGCTTCCGCTCAAAAGGCAACAATTGTTTCCTCTCAATGACCGTCTCTGGCCAGCCGGCCGGTGTTCTCAAGGCCAGGCCACCAGCAGCCCTGGGGACCAGAGCACCGCAGACAGCCTGTGCTGCTCGGGTGGCTGGGTGTGTGGGCAACGCTGCCCTGCTCATTCGGGGCTGCTAAAGAATCCAGAGACCCTTTAAGGGTAAACACGGCCACCAGTCCCTTCTCTTTCCAACTGGGGTGTAATTTACCTACCACGACTTGTACACGCGGTGAGTATACCTTTTGCTCGCTTCTGACAAGCGCAGACACGTGTGTAACCCACAGCCCGTTAGGACTCAGAACATTTTCCTGACTCCAGAAAGTTCCCTCGAGTGTCTTCCTGGCCAGCGCTCCTCGCCATCGCCAGGGTCAATACTCATGGGAGCTCTGTCACCCTAGATGAATTTTGCCTGTTGGAGAACTTGATACAAACAGGACCATACATCATGAATGCTTCCAACTTCTTTCACCCAGTGTAATGTTTCTGAGATTCATCCATGTCATTGTATCAGTGGTTTGTTCTTTTTTCAAGTGGTATTTTCTTCTAGGAATACACCATAATTTTTTATAAATTTTCTTCCAAAATGATGCCCTCTCCACTTTTTGTTGTTCGTTCTTTCTTTCTTTCTTTCTTTCTCTTTCTGTTTAATGTTTATTTATTTATTTTGAGAGACAAAGAGAGTGTATGCACCTGAGTTGGGGAGAGGCAGAGAGAGAAGAGAGAGAATCCAAAGCAGGTTCTATGTTGTCAGCGCAGAGCCCGATCCCGGACTCGGTCTCATGAACTCTGTGATCATGACTTGAGCTGAAATCAGGAGTCAGATGCCTAACTGACTGAGCAATCCAGGCACCCCACATGTATGTTCCTTTAAATTTTTTTTTTTTAACGTTTATTTATTTTTG
>NW_024418036.1:0-1185 GCF_014898765.1 Herpailurus yagouaroundi | reverse complement strand
CAGGAGGTCCTGGGCCAAGATGCTGCTCCCCCGTCAGGAGGTCCTGGGCCCAGATAGTGCTTCCCCCCGCCAGGAGGTCCTGGGCCAGGATGGTGCTCCCCCCCCTTTAGGTGCCCCCCCCATCCCAGGAGGTCCCGACTTAGGGTTTGTGCCTGCCCGCCTGGAGTGGGGGAGGGGCTGGTGTTGGAGGGCAGGCAGGGCCCAGGGCCCAGGCCCCCCTGTGTGGCGTGAGGACGATCCTGCCTGCCTCCTTCTGTCCCGTGTGCCCTGCAGGCGCTCCAGTGCGACGTCTCGGTGAAGGAGGACAACCATCAGGAGTGGACGCTCACATTCTATGGTTTTGACAACAATGGCATAGCCACCAGGGAGGCGAGGTGCCAGGCGGCCCCCAGGGAAGGCTGGGACGGCAGACACACAGAGGGTGCCCCCTCCCCGCCTGCCCTCTCAGAGCCCTGCCCTGCAGGGAGGCGGGGGGGCGGACCTTTCCCAGGCGGCCGGTGAGGAGGGTCAGGGCTGGGGGGCAGCCGAGAGTCCCAGGGGCTCCCCTCTGCCGGCCGTGTGTGCAGGACGTGTTTGGCTTAACGAGCAAGATTTTGACAGTTTATCTGATTCCTAAGTCTTTTGAACATAGAGTCAGTTTCAGATGGAAAGGGTCCCAGAGATGCGATCCCAATAACAGCAGGGCTGTCCCAGGCTGCCCGGTGCACGGGCTGGGCTAAATTCGGGGGCACAAAAAGGCCGCTGAGACAAGCTCTGTGGGCGTCCCTGGGTCTGTGTGGGAGGCTGTGTGAATCAGGCAGATGGCCTGGAGGCAGCAGAGGGCCGCCCGCCCATCTGCCTGTGCCGGTGACTTGATGGCCGTCCTCAGGACGTGTCCAGCCTGATGCACACCATCTGTGAGGCCGTCGACGCCTCCGTCAGCCACCCCTCTGGCAGCAGCAGGACCCTCCGTGTGAAACTGACCGTCAGCCCCGAGTCCTCCAGCAAGAGAAAGGAGAGTCCTCCCCCAGGCCAAGGTGAGGGGCTCCCCTGCTCAGACACCCCGGAGACCCTGCTTTATTATTTTTTTTTTTTTAATTTTTTTTTTCAACGTTTATTTATTTTTGGGACAGAGAGAGACAGAGCATGAACGGGGGAAGGGCAGAGAGAGAGGGAGACACAGAATCGGAAACAGGCTCCAGGCTC
>NW_024418035.1:891-1813 GCF_014898765.1 Herpailurus yagouaroundi | reverse complement strand
TTCCCTTTAAGCGTATCTTCCTTCCCATTTTTTTTCCATCCTGTTATTTCTTCCTCCTCATCATGGCTGTGACCTAGAGCTGGGGGGGGGGGCGGCGGGGGGGTGCTTACCGGAGCTGGGGGGGGCCAGGGCACCGGGAGGTGCCCCCGCCGCCCGCACTGCCAGGTAGACACTCAGGCCCAGGGAGAAGGCGGCAGCGGCCAGCGCGAACTGAAGGAAGTGGCTGTACACGTAGTACAGGTCCGCACCCCAGAAGACGGCTGCTCCTATGACCACGGACGTCAGGAGGAGAGCACAGAACCCTTTAAAGAGAAAGAGAAAACGTGCACATGACACCCGGGCTTCGCAAGATCCATACCCTGAGAAAACACCGCAACGTTATTGCTTCCGAGCTTACTCGCACGAATCGGGCTCAGAACACACGAGCGGGCAAGCAGGCAACGCCCCGGTCTTCAAAACAGACGCTGGATCCCTCATACGGGTCAAGTGTTTTAATTTGTTTTTGAAGTTTATTCATTTTGAGACAGAGACAGCGCGAATGGGGAAGGGCCAGAGAGGGGGAGAAAGGGTCCCAAGCAGGCGCTGCGCCCACCTCGGAGCCCGATGTGGGGCTCGAACCCACAAAACCGTGAGATCATGACCTGAGTCAAGACAAGAGTCGGACGCTTAACCAACTGAACCACCCAGGTGCCCCGGGTTTTCCAATATTTTAATAGTTCATACGCTATTCGTTTTCACTGTGAATCATCAATATGTGCTTTTCATGAAAACAAAGCTAAAAGTGCACAGAAATTCACTATTAAACAGCAGAGAAGAATCTCAAAATTCACATAATCCTAACCTTCGGGCCCAAATCAGTAACAGAGCTGTGCCCAACACACACACACACACACACACACACACACACACACACACACACACA
>NW_024418035.1:0-881 GCF_014898765.1 Herpailurus yagouaroundi | reverse complement strand
ACACACACACACACACACACACACACACACACACACACACACACACACAATCCGCGGGGCCATCTTGGCAGTTACACCTGTGTACTTTTACCTGAAACGCCTTACCCGCGATGGTTCCAGAAGATCCTAGCTACATCCCACCTCCCGGGGAACAGATCCCAGGACCCGGGCCTCAGAGAGCCCAGTGCGCACGGGCCATCGGGTCACAGGCAACTCCCGACTCCACGGCGCCCGTGAGGCCCGGGAAGCCTGCGCGTGCCCGGCCTGCCTCTTCCGCGAGCCAAAGCAGGAGTCACGCGTCCGGAGGGAGCGCCCCAAGCGCCGCCACGCTCGGATCGACAAGCGAACAGAAGAGAGGCGGCCGCGGCTCCCGCACGAACTCTAACACGGCGGCTCCCGTGCAGCACTGCGCGGTCTCTGGGCCACCGTCTAGACCCGCCTGCGCCGCATGCCAGGATTTGGCCCTAGGGTAACTCCGAACGGTTGTAACTTTCCCTTCGGCTTTTTAAACCATTCGTTTACTCTCGTAAAATGTACGAATGTTGAAGGAAGACGGCAGCAGACGGAACAGCTTCCTGCCCCGTGGGCCACGTGCATTAAAATGAACCCTTCACGATGTCCTGGGCGCTTCCTGCGTGAGGGGTAAAATCTCACGAACAGAGACCGAGGACGACGGAGGCAGAGGAACCAGACGGGGAATCTGGAATCCGAAAGAGAAGGACCGGGCAGCTGGTCCAGCGGGCTGCCATCCAGCTCGCGCCCTGTCGGAGGGGCCACAGTCCCTCACAGGGGACTGAAAACAGAAAGCAGGACCTTTTACAAAAGAAGGCAATCAGCGCCCAGGAAGAACCCACAAAGATCAAGAGACCAGAGGGCAAGAA
>NW_024418034.1:0-2047 GCF_014898765.1 Herpailurus yagouaroundi | reverse complement strand
GCCCCTGCGGCCGGCCCAGGCCCCCGGCCTGCTCACCCCACCCCTCGGCTCCAGGCCCCAAGCCAAGTCCCTCACGCATTCCAGCAGCTGAATGTGAGCACAGAGACCCCTGTGTGTCTGTGGGTCCCGGGGGCAGGGCGCGGGGGTGGGGCGCTCCCTGGGTGGGGACCGCTGGGAACAGCCCTGGGGGAGCTACGGGGAGGGGAGCGCATCTTCCGGCCTGGCCCCTTATTCTCTGCCCCCAAGTGGGGCAGGAGACACGCCCCTGGGGTGTTTTTCCGGCCTGACCCACATGCCCAGGCTGCTGCCCTGGTTCAGGTCCATATTCTCTGTGGCTTACAAGTGGTGATAACAGTTAGAAGCCCTGAGCGCTAACCACGTGCATGGCCACGTGCTGGACACTGACGTGTCTGCGGGCCAAACCTTCACAGCCACCCGGGAGGCGGGCCCGTCACGAGCCCCATGGAACACGTCTGTCAACACAAGGAAAAGCCGGGGCCAGAGACCAGGCCCTAACCATCATCCACGACCCCTCTCCGCCTCCTCCCTCACCCCAGCAATGCCTCCTCCGTCGGGGGCCAGCGCCCCCCCCCCACACACACACATTTAAACCCCACACTGAGCAACTTCTAAAAGAACATGGCAGCTCGATCTCCACTCCCTCCCTGCAGCCCAGGACAGTAAAGGAGCAAACGAGGCAGAGGTCCACAAGGACAAAAGGCGAGGGAGAGGTGACGACGGCACGTGGAACAGGTTAGCAAAACCCGGGAAGTGGCTGACCCGGTCAGGCAGTGAGAGTCAACAGCCAAGTCCAGTGGGGAGAAACCACCCAGAGGCAGAACCCCAGAAAGGCTCAGGCTTAGGGCCCCAGGGAGCCATGGAGGCTGGAGCGCCAGCAAGACTGGGGACAGGAGACCTCAGACCCCACACCTGCTCCCAACCCCGTGTGGCCACCTGCAGAGGGTGGGGACCACTTTCTGAAGAGGGTGAACCAGAGGATCTGGCCCAGGGTGACCTACAGACAGACCGACAGAGATGAGGACAAATTTAAGTCTGCGAGCCGCCAAGCCCCTTCCCCACCTTGCGCGCCACCCCCACCCCCACCCCCACCCCCCCCAGCCTGGGTGCCGGAAGCCACAGCCAGACCTACACGCCCAGGACAAGAAGAGAGTTCCTCCCTGGGGAGACAGACACGCTCCATAAAAGGGCTCTAGACACTGGTATGTGACGACCTACCGAGGACACAGCCCCATCTCGGCCAGTCCCCTGCACGGACTCAGAAACACCTGCCAACTAGTGTCCCTGTGCCTCTTCCCGTGTGTGACAGGACCTCAGATAGTTTAAAACCTCTAATATGAAAGTTTTGGTTTAGTTTTGTTTTGGAGAGAGAGAGAGCAGGGGAGGGGCAGAGAGAGAGAGGGAGAGAGAGAATCCCAAGCAGTCTCTGAGCTGTCAGCACAGAGCCCAACACAGGCCTCGAACTCACAAACCGTGAGATCATGACCTGAGCTGAAATCAAGAGTCAGACGCTTAACTGACTGAGCCTGCCAGGTGCCCCAAATGTGACAGATTTTTTAAAATTAAAGAAAGATAATGCAGGGAGAAGAAAATAACTAAATCCATACAAAGAATAACCTCAGGAAGAAAAAACAGGAAACAAGTATGGAAACGTGACAATAAGAAGGAGGAAGTCAGGAACTTAAAAGTACAGTACAAAAAACTTAATGGAAGGGTGAACATGTGGATGCTGCCCAGAAAACAGGTAAAAGCCAGTAAAAAAATAAAAACTCACAACATGAGAGAGCAGCCGAAGGTCAAAGAGCTCCCGAAGGAGAAAACGAAATTACCAAATGACACGAGAGCATTTCCAGGGGCTGAAGGACAGGCAGTTGAAGGTTAAGAGCATCCGCCAGGTCTAAAGCAGCATGAAAAAGCTCAACCTTACATGTAAAGGAGCCAGAAGAAGAACAAACAAAACCCTGAACCAGCAGAAGGAAGGAAAGAATAACGATTAGACAAGAAATAAATATGAGAAACACGGGGCACC
>NW_024418033.1:0-3748 GCF_014898765.1 Herpailurus yagouaroundi | reverse complement strand
TTTTTTTTTTTTTTTTTTTGCTTTCTCCTTTTTGGAGCCGTGCCTTCCCTTGTTCGTGACTGTGTTACTACCAGTTCTGCCTCCCTGCATTCACTGATTTTAATCCACTACTGGTAGGAAACAGGTCGCTGCACCCGTTAAAACTGTGAGTGGGGCACCAGCTCAGTTGGTTAAGCGCCCCAGGCTCGGTTTCGGCTCCGGGCAGCGTCTCACGGGGTTCATGAGATCGAGCCCCAAGTCCAGCTCTGTGGCTGGCGGTGCGGAGCCTGCTTGGGATTCTGTTTCCCGCTCTCTGCCCCTCCCCCGCTCTTTCTCGCGCTCTCGAAGGATAAACTTTAAAAAGCCAAAACAAAAAAACAGAGGGTAGAGTACCGGTTGATGGCGCTGGCGTGAGGGCCCGAGGCCTGCTTCTCGCAGCAAAGCGCGGAGGCTCACGGTGGCTTCTCTGGGTCAGGCACTTTTCAGTCTCTGTCTCTGCTTTTCTTCTCTGGGCCTGAGGTTGTGGGAAGGCTGACCTCCGGCTCTCGGGGCTAGCCCCGTCTCCGCTTTCTGTTGTTGTTTTTTAACCATTTCGCTCGATTTCCAGAAGCAACAAGAGAACCCCAAATTCCAGGCACTGTTTCCAAGAAAATGAGCGCTCCCATGTCCGTGGTGAAGGAGGTTAACGCAACAAGGGACAAAGGCAGAAAGGACATGCTTTCTGGTGGATTTCTGCAAACGCGTGGCCAGGGGGATGCTCCTTTGAAATAAACCAAGCTGTTCAATCCGCCTCCACCTCGTGGGGACAGTCTGGCCCCGGTGGCTCTGAACAGAGGCTGGGGTGGCGGAGGGTGGGCGGGAGGATGGCGAGCGGGCGAGAGCTTCTGCTCGGCGGAAAGCAAGCTTGGGGCTCCCGGCTGAGCAGCCTCACTGCCCAGCGCCCGTTTCCTTACCTGCAAAAGGCCAGTCACTGAGCCAGCTTGGTAGGCTGTGGGGCTCAACTGTGCTAATGGGGTGAACGGCCAGGAGGGCACAGAGCAGCTGGGATGGCACCGGGTACGGGGCCAGCCGCGGGCAACATTTATTCATCCATCAACAAATATTTATGGAGCTCACATTTGGGGGCTGAGGAAGAGTCTGAGAAAATGTGTGTTTGGGAGACTAGATCCCCCTCTCCTGAGAAGGGATGCAAAGGTGGTTTGGCAGGGCAGGAGACCTCTGGCCGTGTCCTGTGCCCACCTCCTACCCCACTTGCCCTCTGGGCCTCAGTTTCCCCTCTGAGGGATGGCCTTGAGGACCTGTCAGCGTCCTGACGCTGTGCTTATGTCCCTCTGGGGTCTGCATCTGGTCGGTTAACCATGTTCCCTACAAGGAGATGGGGCTGAATTTGGAGGTGACCTGTCTATCCGCCCCTTGAGACTGGGGATCGTGAGGGCAGGAACTGTGGGGGGTCAGTGGCTCTGGTGTGGCCAGAGCCCAGCATGGGGCTGGTATAGGGGTGGTTTCCATGGGTATCAGACACCTGCTCCTGCTTAGGAAGCCTCCCTGCCAGGGAGGCTCAGAGGTCAAGGCTTGAAGATGACCTTCCATGGGGTGGGGTCTCTGAGGACTCCCAGCACCCCTTCCCCCACCTTTGACCAACACACTTTCTGCGCATTATATTACTGGGGAGGTGCCAAGAGCTCCTCAAACATGCCAGAAACTGACAAAGCCAGACAATTTTTTACATTTAGCCGTCACTGCCATTTCTTTGGTCTCTAACCCTCACACAACTTGGGCGGTGAAGGTGCCGTGAGCATTGTAGGTGGGGCAAGCTGGGAAGGGCGGGAAGGTTTCTGGGCACAGCCGGGAAGGGTTCGGCCAGTCCCAGGCCTGGAACTGAGTGGAGGGAGCTGACGGCCACCGCTCGCTCCTCTGCAATGGCTTTGCGGCCCTCAAGGGAACCACTGTAGTGAGCATCATTCTGGGAAATTCCGGGGTCCAGTCTGCACGGGGGAGCCTGGGTGGCTTTGCCAAGGCAGTCAGCAGTGAGGCAGCAGAGGTGGGACACCCTACATAATTGTGTCCTCATCACAGATGGGGGCTGGGAGATGCTAGGGTTCCGGGAGGAGTGCAGACGCCCACACAGCTTATCTAGTTCCTTGTACTTTTAATTTTGTTAGACTCCCTGAGGGTGTCAATGACTGGCGCGGGGGGGGGGGGGGGGGGGGCCCAGGGAGGGACTCTGGGCTTGGGCAGGGAGCTGGGGGTGGGCAGCAGGATGGGGGAAAGGGTGAGGAAAAGGCAGACAGAGGGCGCCAAAGGCAAGTCTGTGGGTCATACATTTTTTTGGTTCTGGATTCAGAACAATGGTTCCTAGTCATTGTGGGGTTTTAAAACCCTAAGACTCAGAATGAGGGCTGGAAGGGATTTGGGGAGTTGCAAGGAACACTGTAAAAGCAGACGTTAATCCTGTTTATTAAATTGCTAATTAAGTCAGGTCAGAAGCAAGTCTGTACTTTCCTGTTAGTGGGGGTTTTTTGTTGTTGTTTCTTTAATAAGCTGGGGAAGGCATGTTGGGGTTTGAAGGAGACCTGGCATTAATTTTCCTTAATACCACCCAGAAACGTAGGCATTTGTAAAACTTCTGTTATGCACCAAGCACTGTAAGAGGCCCCTCCTGCCATTGTAACTAACAGTTGCTGAGTTTTTAGACCTAGCACGCAGGCAGGAGAAACAAGCTAGGGGTTCCTTGCCCAACACTAATGACCGCAGCTCCGGGCAAAGTAATCCTCCAATGCAGGCTTCCAGATGCTTTCCGTGAAGGAGAGATTACCCTTCCTGTCCCTGACCCTCTGCCAGTTCAAATCCTCCTTTAGATTTAGCTGATCGCCTGAGGTTTCCGCTCTGGTACTTCTGCCAGTGACAGCCCTCAGGGCTCCTGGGTCCCAGCCGCTTAAGTCTGTCTTCTGCTCTCCATGTCCTCAGAATATAACAATTCAACAAATATTTAAGTGCCCCATCTATGTGCCAGGCCCAGGGAATCTAGCAGTACACAGGATAAGCCCGCTTTGGCCCCAGGAGCCTAGATTCTGGAAGGGGGACGAGCTAGGATCAGTTAACCAGCTAAGGAGAGCGTTCTCATTCAGGGCTTTGCATGGTCCTGGAAGGCTGTCCGGGCCCAGCATCTGGCTTCTGACCTCTCTCCCTGCCTGTCCCTCCTGGGACCTGCGGCCTGCGACCTCCTCTCCCACTCTGTATGATCACAGACCCTGTCTCTGGGGTTTCTGCGATGCTGATGCCAAATAACGCACATACACGCCAGGCCAGCGGTTTCCAAACTATCTTGCCTCTGGAGACTGTGATTTAATCGGCCTGGGGCGCGGCACGGGCGTCGGAATTTTCAAAATCCTCAGGCGATACTAAGGTGCAGCCAAGTCTGGGAACAACGGCGCTAAGTACCGTGTCACAGCTCGACAAAGGAGAACTACCAGAAAAGCCCCTTTAACAGACCGAGAGACTAAGGCCAGGCCAGGATGACCGGGGCCTGGCCTGGATCCGCCCGCCTCGCACACCTGCACCAAGGCCAGGGGAGCCCATCGATGCGCTCCGCTGCTCGGCTCCTCAGGCCTGGTCCCTGCCCGCTCGTGCCCCTTCCCCCTCCCGGCCGCTTCCCACTTCCAAGATGGCCGCGGGTGGAGCCGACCAGGTACGGAGGCCCCTGGCGGGTGTCCACCGGCGCTGTGCGGACACGAAGATCCTCTCGGGCCTCCCCTCGAGGCTCCGCTGG
>NW_024418032.1:355-1128 GCF_014898765.1 Herpailurus yagouaroundi | reverse complement strand
GGTAGTATTGACATTTTGACAATATTTATTCTTCCAATCCATGAGCAGGGAATGTCTTTCCATTTCTTTATATCTTCTTCAATTACCTTCATAAGCTTTCTATAGTTGTCAGCATACAGATCTTTTACATCTTTGGTTAGATTTATTCCTAGGTATTTTATGCTTCTTGGTGCAATTGTGAATGGGATCAGTTTCTTTATTTGTCTTTCTGTTGCTTCATTGTTAGTGTATAAGAATGCAACTGATTTCTGTACATTGATTTTGTATCTGCAACTTTGCTGAATTCATGTATCAGTTCTAGCAGACTTTTGGTGGAGTCTATCGAATTTTCCATGTATAATATCATGTCATCTGCAAAAAGCGAAAGCTTGACTTCATCTTTGCCAATTTTGATGCCTTTGATTTCCTTTTGTTGTCTGATTGCTGATGCTAGAACTTCCAACACTATGTTAAACAACAGCGGTGAAAGTGGGCATCCCTGTCGTGTTCCTGATCTCAGGGAAAAAGCTCTCAGTTTTTCCCCATTGAGGATGATGTTAGCTGTGGGCTTTTCATAAATGGCTTTTATGATCTTTAAGTATGTTCCTTCTATCCCGACTTTCTCAAGCGTTTTATTAAGGAAGGGTGCTGGATTTTGTCAAACACCTTTTCTGCATCGATTGACAGGATCGATGGTTTTTCTCTTTTTTTTTTATTAATGTGATGTATCACGTTGATTGATTTGCGAATGTTGAACCAGCCCTGCATCCCAGGAATGAATCCCACTTGATCAC
>NW_024418032.1:0-255 GCF_014898765.1 Herpailurus yagouaroundi | reverse complement strand
TTCCAGCACTATGTTAAACAACAGCGGTGAGAGTGGGCATCCCTGTCCTGTTCCTGATCTCAGGGAAAAAGCTCTCAGTTTTTCCCCATTGAGGATGATGTTAGCTGTGGGCTTTTCATAAATGGCTTTTATGATCTTTAAGTATGTTCCTTCTATCCCGACTTTCTCAAGCGTTTTTATTAAGAAAGGGTGCTGGATTTTGTCAAAGACCTTTTCTGCATCGATTGACAGGATCGATGGTTTTTCTCTTTTTTT
>NW_024418031.1:0-1927 GCF_014898765.1 Herpailurus yagouaroundi | reverse complement strand
AAAAAGCCTAACAATAAGCTGGCTGACAATGGAGAGATGTTTACACAATCCAGATCCAGTATCATAAAGCAAGGAAAGAAGAATCGATTTGGAGCTGAGTTGACTGAATTGTAACTAGTGCAGAGAAGATGACAAGTGCAGTTTTGGGCATTGAAATTAAGGTGCCTGTAAAACACTGAGGTACACACCTAGATATGGTGTTTCAGAAATATTTTGGTGTTTTAACATAGGCATAAATGTTATCCACATGAGTGAGGTCTTTGAGGAGAGCATGTAGAGTGAAGGCTAGTGGGCTAAAACAAGAGCCAGAGGAAACACGGTTGAGAGTTGATCAGAGAAGATGAGAAGCCCACACATGAGATCTAGAAGAAGTCAGATTAAGACAATCAAGGGTGATAGGTTCACAGGAGCCTAAAAAGTAAATGTCCATAAAGGGCATCTCAGCTCACTCAGCTGAGCATCCCACTCTTGATTTTGGCTCAGGTCATGATCCCAGGGTTGTGGGATAGAACCCGATGTAGGACTCCATGCTGAGTGTGGAGTCTGCTTGAGACTGTCTTTTTGTCTCCCTCTCTCTCTCTTTCCCTCGACCCTTTGCCTCACTCTCTCTCTCTCTAAAAAAAAAAAAAAAAAAAAAAAGTAAATATTGATAAAGGATAGATAGATTACCAGATCAAATCAACTAGCAAGAAAAGACATGAATAAAGGCAATATATATTCCAGATTTAAAGCAGACTGAAAGAAGATGAATCCAAGTTTTTTTTTTTTTTTTTTTTTTTTTTTTTTTTGGAGAGATAGATGATTATTTTGAGAAGTTTGAAAAGAAAAAACACACATGAAGCAGCAAGCTGGGGACAACTGAATGATCAAAGGATATAATCTAACTTTTGCATAAGAAGAGCCTGAACATTTTTCAGCCTGCAGAAGTCCTTTGCTTGGCTAACATTATGTTCTTAAAAAAAATGTGACTTTGAAAATGTGATTTGAATGAAGGGAGGACATAAATTCCCTATTATCTTTTATCCGTCTTGTAACATTTATTTACATTACCTGCCTTTCTCCTGCAGGCATTTTAGAATACTGACATTTGTAATGCATGTTTCTTCAATTTGAATTAATGGAGATTGTTAGTTATACTTCTAGAAAAGCAATTTATGGTATAATGGATATGATAAACATGAGAACTAAAAAGGAACTTTGAAACAGTTGACTTCCATGCCTTCATTTAATAGTTGTGTCTTAAAACCAGTGTTGTTCTAAGAACAGCAAAGATAGGGGTGCCTGGGTGGCTCAGTCGGTTAAGCGGCCAACTTTGGCTCAGGTCATGATCTCGTGGTCTGTGAGTTCGAACCCCGCGTCAGGCTCTGTGCTGACAGCTCAGAGCCTGGAGCCTGTTTCAGATTCTGTGTCTCCCTCTCTCTGACCCTCCCCCATTCATGCTCTGTCTCTCTCTGTCTCAAAAATAAATAAACGTTAAAAAAATTAAAAAAAAAAGAACAGCAAAGATAAATGATTTTTTCAAGATCATTTGGCCAATAAATGGCAGATATATGGTTAAAGCTGGGGCTTTTATCCACTACACTCAGGAATACCGCCATAGTCTACATGGCCACTTCCATTCCCATCCTGACACTGTCCTTAGTATCTGGTTTCAAAACAAAAACAAAAACACAAAACAAAACAGTAGGCCAAAGAGATAGCTTATAAAAAATAAAGCTCTGCCTTCAGGAATTGGCTAGAATGTAATTTCACTGTTTTTCTTTTCAACCAAGAGATTTTTCGTATGTTTTACCTATCAAGTTAAAGCTCCAACTTGGAGTTTGCTAGCCCTGGGTTTTAAAGTCAATGGTATTACTCAACACATCCCCAAAGGCAAGGGAATTAAAAGCAAAAGTGAATTACTGGGACCTTATGAAGATAAAAAGCT
>NW_024418030.1:0-2151 GCF_014898765.1 Herpailurus yagouaroundi | reverse complement strand
AAATCTTCTTCAATGACCTTCATAAGCTTTCTATAGTTTTCAGCATACAGATCCTTTAAATCTTTGGTTAGATTTATTCCTAGGTATTTTATGCTTCTTGGTGCAATTTTGAATGGGGTCAGTTTCTTTATTTGTCTTTCTGTTGCTTCAATACCAGTGTATAAGAATGCAACTGATTTCTGTACATTGATTTTGTATCCTGAAACTTTGCTGAATTCATGTATCAGCTCTAGCAGACTTTTGGTGGAGTCTATCGGATTTTCCATGTATAATATCATGTCATCTGCAAAAAGCGAAAGCTTGACTTCATCTTTGCCAATTTTGATGCCTTTGATTTCCTTTTGTTGTCTGATTGCTGATGCTAGAACTTCCAGCACTATGTTAAACAACAGTGGTGAGAGTGGGCATCCCTGTCGTGTTCCTGATCTCAGGGAAAAAGCTCTCAGTTTTTCCCCGTTGAGGATGATGTTAGTTGCGGGCTTTTCATAAATGGCTTTTATGATCTTTAAGTATGTTCCTTCTATCCCGACTTTCTCAAGGGTTTTTATTAAGAATGGGTGCTGGATTTTGTCAAAGGCCTTTTCTGCATCGATTGAAAGGATCATATGTTTCTTCTCTTTTTTTTGTTTTGTTAATGTGATGTATCACGTTGATTGATTTGCGAATGTTGAACCAGCCCTGCATCCCAGGAATGAATCCCACTTGATCACGGTGAATAATTCTTTTTATATGCCGTTGAATTCGATTTGCTAGTATCTTGTTGAGAATTTTTGCATCCATATTCATCAGGGATATTGGCCTGTAGTTCTCTTTTTTTACTGGGTCTCTGTCTGGTTTAGGAATCAAAGTAATCCTGGCTTCATAGAATGAGTCTGGAAGTTTTCCTTCCCTTTCTATTTCTTGGAATAGCTTGAGAAGGATAGGTATTTTCTCTGCTTTAAACGTCTGGTAGAGCTCCCCTGGGAAGCCATCTGGTCCTGGACTCTTATTTGTTGGGAGATTTTTGATAACCGATTCCATTTCTTCGCTGGTGATGGGTCTGTTCAAGCTTTCTATTTCCTCCTGATTGAGTTTTGGAAGAGTGTGGGTGTTCAGGAATTTGTCCATTTCTTCCAGTTGTCCAGTTTGTTGGCATATAATTTTTCATAGTATTCCCTGATAATTGTTTGTATCTCTGAGGGATTGGTTGTAATAATTCCATTTTCATTCATGATTTTATCTATTTGGGCCATCTCCCTTTACTTTTTGAGAAGCCTGGCTAGAGGTTTGTCAATTTTGTTTATTTTTTCAAAAAACCGACTCTTGGTTTCGTTGATCTGCTCTACCGTTTTTTTAGATTCTATATTGTTTATTTCTGCTCTGATCTTTATTATTTCTCTTCTTCTGCTGGGTTTAGGCTGCCTTTGCTGTTCTGTTTCTATTTCCTTTAGGTGTGCTGTTAGATTTTGTATTTGGTATTTTTCTTGTTTCTTGAGATAGGCCTGGAGTGCAATGTATTTTCCTCTCAGGACTGCCTTCGCTGCGTCCCAAAGTTTGGATTGTTGTATTTTCATTTTCCTTTGCTTCCATATATTTTTTAATTTCTTCTCTAATTGCCTGGTTGACCCACTCATTCGTTAGTAGGGTGTTCTTTAACCTCCATGCTTTTGGAGGTTTTCCAGACTTTTTTCTGTGGTTGATTTCAAGCTTCATAGCATTGTGGTCTGAAAGTATGCATGGTATGATTTCAATTCTTGTAAACTTATGAAGGGCTGTTTTGTGACCCAGTATATGATCTATCTTGGAGAATGTTCCATGTGCACTCGAGAAGAAAGTATATTCTGTTGCTTTGGGATGCAGAGTTCTAAATATATCTGTCAAGTCCATCTGATCCAATGTCTCATTCAGGGCCCTTGTTTCTTTATTGACCGTGTGTCTAGATGATCTATCCATTTCTGTAAGTGGGGTGTTAAAGTCCCCTGCAATGACCACATTCTTATCAATAAGGTTGCTTGTGTTTATGAGTAATTGTTTTATATACTTGGGGGCTCCGGTATTCGGCGCATAGACAATTATAATTGTTAGCTCTTCCTGATGGATAGACCCTGTCACTATTATATAATGTCCTTCTTCATCTCTTGTTACAGCCTTTAATTTAAAGTCTAGTTTGTC
>NW_024418029.1:0-2918 GCF_014898765.1 Herpailurus yagouaroundi | reverse complement strand
CAAATAGAACCTCCCAGGGACGTTCTTTTTTTTTTTTTTTTTTTTTTGATGTTTATTTATTTATTTGTTTTTGAGAGAGAGAGAGAGAGAGAGCGCGAATACCAGGGCGAATACCAGGGCGAATGGGGGGTATAAGGACTCCCAAGAGCCAGATGGGGCCATGTGTGGTGGTGGAAGGTGCTGAGGAGGATGTCAGCATACCTTTGGCTTGGCCAGACTCAGCCTTGTCCCTCTACACCTGGGGCAGCAGGCGGGGAAGTAGAACCCATCCTGTTCCTTTACAACCTAGGGCAAGATAGGACACGGAGGGCCACCATCTGACTTCCCACCAGGTGTGGGGACCCCCCCACCACAGGCCCCAGCTGGGATTCTTGGCTCAGACTTCCTGACTGCTAGGGACCTCGCCGCCTCCCACAGTAGCCCCAGAGGCTCTGCTGGCAATTTTCCCTCGGCTGGGCTGTGTTCTCCGTTCTCCACAGTCCCATCAGCCCCCTGGCCCCAGACAGGCTTGGGAAGGTCTAAGAAGCTTCTACCCTTGGGGCCGCAGTGAGAAGAGATCACATAACAGAGCGGTCAACAGCTGGATGGAAGGAAAGGCTATTCCTGGGCCTCTAGTTGTCCTGCCAGCCCTGTTCAGCTTCATCGTCATTTGTGTCCCCCCCCCCCTGGCCCCCACCCCCACCTCAGACTCCCAGCCGTTTCTCTTGCTGCTCCCTCAGCCTCCCCTGTGCCCTTGACTCTGTCCCTTCCACTCCTCTGGTGGGGACTTTCCTATGAGTAACTCTTCTCTCAGATTTCACGACCTCTGCCTTCACACTGCCCTTCCCCCTTTAGCCTGTACACCTACCAAAGGCTCTTCCATTGTAAAAAAGAAGCCCACAAAGAGGCACAGAACAAGAGCGACAGCCCTCCCAGGACCCGGTGGCTTCTGTGGCTCTGATCCTGTCCTCTTTGCCTTGAAGCCAAGTTTCTCGGACGCTTTCTACTCCTATCCTCTCCTCCTCCGTCTCCCCTGCCTGTGGTTGGTCTTCCGCTCCCACAAAGACCCTTCCAAGGTCTTACCAGTGGCATCCGTTTTCCTAGACCCTACAGACACCCCTCAGTCCTTACTTTTTTTTTTTTTACAATTTTTTTTAATGTTTATTTATTTTTGAGAGACAGAGTGCGAGTGGGTGAGGGGGCAGAGAGAGAGGGAGACACAGAATCCGAGGCAGGCTCCTGGCTTGGAGCTATCAGCACAGAGCCCGACGCGGGGCTCGAACTCATGAGCTGTGAGACCATGACCTGAGCCAAAGTCAGACGCTTAACCGACTGAGCCACCCAGGCGCCCCCTGCCTCAGTCCCTATCTTGACTGACGTCCTGAGCCTCTTTGCTCCAAAGGCACCCCTCTTTCTGGGTTTTCTGCCTCCATGTGGCCCCATTAGGCTCTTCAGTATTCATGCTCCCCAGGGCTCTGCACCTGGCTTCCTTCTCTTTCTATTCCTATACTCCATCTGGGTTGGCCCACCCCCTGGGTCACCCTGCTTGCCATCGCTGTGCCAAGGACTCCTGAATCTCCACCTCCAGCCTCGACCTCCCTCCCGAGCACCAGACCCGCACATCCCACTGGAGGCTGGCCAGCTCTGTATGGACGCCCTTCGTGCTCACTGCGTCCAGCCTGAAGTTTGTTATCTTCCCGTGTCAAGGAATGTCAACGCTACCGACCCAGGCTCCCCAAGACAGAACCCTGTGGCCCTCCCACTCTGACTCCTCCCCTCTCTTACTTTCCTACTTCCATTCGGTCCCTTCCTTTCTGTCTGTGAGCACCACACACAGCAGCCTCTCCTGCCTACACCACTTACACAGCCCCCTACCGGTGTCCCAGCCTCTAGTCCCCCGATGCCAGCGACGTGGTGCTCTGTCCCAGGGAGGAAGTGAGACAGCTGCAGACGTCAGCGATTCGGGCCTCTTGAACCTGGGACAGATCAGGAGTTCTGTTTCCCTGTGACTCGGGGCCTGGCCTTGGGGAGAAGGAATATGTGCACGTGTGTGCGTCTGTATGTGTGTGCATGCGGGTACCGTGTGCACGTGCAATGTCCGCATTGTGTGCCCGTGTGTGTGTGTGTGTGTGTGTGTACGTGCGCGTGCCGGAGGGCGTGTGATCCAGGAGGGGCTCCCATCCCCACCGTCCCTAGAGATGCTTCCCAAGAGCCTGTCTGCGGGCCGTCACCCGCCCACACGGGAGAATAAAGCTCTTTCCAGCTGACTGCCGCCCATGTTTGCGAAGCCGAGAGTTGTACGTCTCAATTTTTATCACATGAAAATGAAATAAAGGACACTGGTCCAGATCCCGAAGAAGCAATATTGCAGAGGGAGACGACTCCTTTGCTGCAGAGTTCCCCATCCCCGCTGCACCTCCCCGGAGAGCCATCCCTGCTGAGACGTCAGCACTCTCTCTCTTTGGGACCTTCAAAGAGGGTGTCATGGCTCTTACATTCAAAAACACAAGGAGAGTTAAATGCGCCACAGCTGCGAGAAAAGCGGTCCCGAGATGCGCTGGTGTTTGCTGCCGGCTCGCGCAGCTCGCCTCCCGCCTTGATGTAGCTGCCTTGACTCGACAGAAGATGTTTTCCTTCTCAGTTAGGAAAAATCCACAGCTTCCTGCCCCACGTGGGAGGTGGCAGTGCTGCAATTAGCAGGGGGGGCTGTGGGGAGGGGGCGGCAGAGGCCGCAGCTCCCTCCACTCGCCAGGGTTTCAGCCCCAGCCTGGCCTGGACCCACGTGCTGGCTTCCTTTTGGGTCTTTCCCTCCCTCCCTTCCTCTCTCCCTCCCACTGGTTCACACAATAAAGGTGAACTTGAGCCACTTTGCCGCTCTGTGCCGGGCCCCTTGGTGGATCAGAGGACACAGAGGAATGAGATGTGGTCCCTGCCCCGGG
>NW_024418028.1:0-2473 GCF_014898765.1 Herpailurus yagouaroundi | reverse complement strand
ATATATACTTCATGCTGTTTATGCTGTAGTTTCTCTACTGCTGTTCTATATTTGTTATTTTAAATATGTGCCATGTTTACTACTGAAATATGAATTCATGATATTGTGGATCATTGTTCTAACCATCCTCTGGGGAAACCTGCTTATCACTCCAGTGGCTTTGAATTTGCAGTTTCATGACTGCTTCTTCATTTCATGATTTTTGTAGCTGGTGTGAAGTTAACTATGTGGAAAAAAAATTTTAATGGTTTCATGGAAAAAAATGTTCAATATGCATTCATGATAAAAACTCTTACTAAATTAGAAATATTAGCAAACTTTTGGAAATGGACAAAGAGGATTTACAATGAAACATACAGCAAACATTTTCCATAGTGGAACAAACCCAGAGATGTCCCCTTAAGGTCAAGAACATAATTAAAGTGACTACTATCATTACTTCTATTTTCTGTTGCTTTAGAGGTCATAGCTAATCCATTTGGGTAAGAATCAATTCTTAAAAGGCATAAAGTTTTGAAAGGAAGGTGATTTGACTGGCTATGGTAAAAAGTGCAGAAATCATAGTACAATGAGAAAACATGTCAATTTGCTGGAACCAGAGATCTATGAGTGGGAAGCAATTGTAGTTATATTATCAAACAGGTAGGAAAAAACGATTGTTTAAAGATACCACCTAAAACTGCTTTGAAAATTAAGGACACAGGAATATCTAGCAAAATATTGTAAGATCTTTACAGAAAATTGTCTATAACTGCATTGTAAGACATTGCAGAAAATGTAAATAAATATGGAGATCTATATTATGTTGATGGGTTGGAAATCATAATCTCATGGAGATGTCATTGTATCTAAACTGATGTATAGATATTTGCAGCACTGTAACCAAAAAATTGTAAAAACTATAATGATTGAAAGAAATGTAGAAGTCTAAAGATATCAAATTTGGAAAGTCCTTAGAGAAGGAGAACGTGTATACATTCTGTGACACAATGTGGATCTGGGAGATGCTATTTGGGTTCAAAACGTTAGGTGCACCTCCCTACTGAATATGAATCTCAGGAACATAATGTTGATGGGAAAAGACAACCTGAAAAAAGGGTCGGAGAAGAATATACATGGTATTGTACCAGTCACTATAGGTTTATAACCAATTATCCTGAAATTCAAGTTGCATAAATAACCATTCTTTATAGTCATGGATCCAGAGGGTCTGGAATGTGGACGGGCCAGAGAGGGGAACACTTGTCTCTGCTTCATTCACTTTCAGCTTGGGGTGGCTTGAAAGTTGGGATTGGCATCATCTGGAGCTTCTCTCACAGGTCTGCAACTGAGGGTAGGGAGACTTCACTAGCTGAGGGTTCCTCAGGCATCTCTTTCTGTCTGTCTATCCGTCCCCAATCCCCCAGCACTCTCCCTCTCTCTTTCTTTCTCTCTGATTCTGTTTTTTTTTTTTTATTATACTTTTACGTTTATTTACTTCTTTAGAGAGAGCGCGCGCGCGGGAGAGGCGCAGAGAGACAGTAGAGAGAGTCCCAAGCGGTCTCCGCACTATCAGTGCATAGCCCCACCAGGGGCTAGAACTCACCAACTGTGAGATAGATCATGACCTGAGCCAAAATAAAGAGTCTGGCACCTAATCGCCTGAGCCACCCAGGCGCTCCTCCCAGATCTTGTTTTAAAACATGACTTCCGTGCATTTCAAAGATTGTGGGTTCTGGTGACAAGTCTTGGCTGTGTTGAGCTGAAGAAACTTGATTACCACAATACCACAAAAAGGGGACCTGCGACAAGCAAAGTGGTCTGTATCCCCTGGGAGAAGCCATTGGAGTCTGGTCTGGACTAATCATCTCACAGGGCCCCAAGGTGCTCCTTACACCCGGAGGGATGTGTGTGCCCGAATCTGCCTCCTCCAAGCAGCCCCTTCCTCACCCCTTCCTCCTCTCTGAGCATTCAGGGCGGATCTCATCATCCCTTCTCCAGACACATCTGAGTTTTTAGGGGAGGGAATGCGAGGAGGGCTTGAAAGGTCCGTGTAGAATCACCCCGCCAGGAGCCTGACACTTGGCAGATTCGTGAAACAAATAACACTGGTGCTAAAGCTCAGTGTGGCTCACTTCACTCGCCGGGCAAGCCTGTAAGGTCCATTGGCTAACAGACTGCAGGCTCTGCAAATTTCCACCAGCCGCCCAAGGGCGGGAAGGGCCACACCCACCAGGCAAATGCGGATGCGCACGGGACCTCTGCCTGCAGGTTAGGAACACTGAGACAGGGAAGGTAGCGCCAGCCTCGCCAACTCTTTCTTTGTTTTGTTTTTTTTTTACTGGCCTTTATTCTTACCATACACAACATAGAAAATACAGGGAAGCAAATAGAAAAGGAGAAATCTCCTGCTGCCTCTCAGATAGTCACACGCATCTTTTTTTTTTTTTTTTAATTTTTTTTTCAACGTTTTATTTATTTTTGGGACAGAGAG
>NW_024418027.1:0-1718 GCF_014898765.1 Herpailurus yagouaroundi | reverse complement strand
GTGCTAGACAGAAAAAATATGCAGCCGAGAATCCTTTATCCAGCAAGTCTGTCATTTAGAATAGAAAGAGAGATAAAGGTCTTCCCAAACAAACAAAAACTGAAGGAATTTGTCACCACTAAACCAGCCCTACAGGAGATCCTAAGAGGGATCCTGTGAGACAAAGTACCAGAGACATCACTACAAACATAAAACATACAGACATCACAATGACTCTAAACCCTTATCTTTCTATAATAACACTGAATGTAAATGGATTAAATGCGCCAACCAAAAGACATAGGGTATCAGAATGGATAAAAAAACAAGACCCATCTATTTGCTGTCTACAAGAGACTCATTTTAGACCTGAGGACACCTTTAGATTGACAGTGAGGGGATGGAGAACTGTTTACCATGCTACTGGAAGCCAAAAGAAAGCTGGAGTAGCCATACTTATATCAGACAAACTAGACTTTAAATTAAAGGCTGTAACAAGAATTGAAGAAGGGCATTATATAATAATTACAGGGTCTATCCATCAGGAAGAGCTAACAATTATAAATGTCTATGCACCGAATACCGGAGCCCCCAAATATATAAAACAATTACTCATAAACATAAGCAACCTTATTGATAAGAATCAATTGGTAATTGCAGGGGACTTTAACACTCCACTAACAGAAATGGATAGATCATCTAGACACACGGTCAATAAAGAAACAAGGGCCCTGAATGAGACATTGGATCAGATGGACTTGACAGATATATTTAGAACTCTGCATCCCAAAGCAACAGAATATACTTTTTTCTCGAGTGCACATGGAACATTCTCCAAGATAGATCATATACTGGGTCTCAAAACAGCCCTTCATAAGTTCACAAGAATTGAAATTATACCATGCATAATTTCAGACCACAATGCTATGAAGCTTGAAATCAACCACAGGAAAAAGTCTGGAAAACCTCCCAAAGCATGGAGGTTAAAGAACACCTTACTAAAGAATGAGTGGGTCAACCAGGCAATTAGAGAAGAAATTAAAAAATATATGGACACAAACGAAAATGAAAATACAACAATCCAAACGCTTTGGGATGCAGCGAAGGCAGTCCTGACAGGAAAATACATTGCAATCCAGGCCTATCTCAAGAAACAAGAAAAATCCCAAATACAAAATCTAACAGCACACCTAAAGGAAATAGAAGCAGAACAGCAAAGACACCCCAAACCCAGCAGAAGAGAAATAATAAAGATCAGAGCAGAAATAAACAATATAGAATCTAAAAAAACTGTAGAGCAGATCAACGAAACCAAGAGCTGGTTTTTTGAAAAAATAAACAAAATTGACAAACCTCTAGCCAGGCTTCTCAAAAAGAAAAGGGAGATGATCCAAATAGATAAAATCATGAATGAAAATGGGATTATTACAACCAATCCCTCAGAGATACAAACAATTATCAGGGAATACTATGAAAAATTATATGCCAACAAATTGGACAACCTGGAAGAAATGGACAAATTCCTAAACACCCACACGCTTCCAAAACTCAATCAGGAGGAAATAGAAAGCTTGAACAGACCCATAACCAGCGAAGAAATTGAATCGGTTATCAAAAATCTCCCAAAAAATAAGAGTCCAGGACCAGATGGCTTCCCAGGGGAGTTCTACCAGACGTTTAAAGCAGAGATAATACCTATCCTTCTCAAGCTATTCCAAGAAATAGAAAGGGAAGGAAAA
>NW_024418026.1:1652-2704 GCF_014898765.1 Herpailurus yagouaroundi | reverse complement strand
TGGTCCTTTTGGCTTCACCCTCTTTGGTCTTTGTGTTTGGTTTTTGTAGTTTGGTGGTCCTCAAGGACTGGGCATCCCTTCCTGGGAATTCCTTTGCCTTTATCCCTTTGCTTTTCTGTGTTGGAACCCTGCTACCTGCGTCTCATGTTTTCTCTTTCTTGGTTTGCTGTCTTGTTCTAGACAAGCGGCCTGGCGGGGGTGATGGAGGGGATGTGGGTCCGCATTCCTCTTTGTTCACAGTGTCGTCCAATCTATTCTCAGTCCCCCTAGCCCTGCGCCCCCTGTCAAAGTCATGTGCAGACGCTTGTCCTTCCGGCGCAGGGGACTTGTGGGCTTTCCGCAATGAAGGTCTGCTCCCCTCTCCTCGTCCTCTCCCTCTGCAGGCGGGAGCTGAAACCCCTGCTTCTCCGCCAATGCTGAGGCCTCTTGTCCACTTCCTTTCCTGCTTCTTGGTGCCGATCGCTCCCATCGGCTGCTGCTCTCTTTCTCCTCTTCCCATCCATGGGATTACTCGCTGTGTTCTCTGCTACCATTTCAGGGATGCTTTGGGAACGAATAGAAATGAATGTGTGTGTCCAACCTTCCATGTCGTCAGGGAAGACCTTGGACAGGTACCCTGGAGGTGGTCCAGAAGAGGCTCGATGTCTGCTGAGCTAGGCTGTTGTAAAGCTCAGTGGCTACAAGGATGCGGATCACTGTTAACCAGAGATCCAAAGGGCTAGATGGAAAGACTCAAGAGAGTTCTGGTTAGCGGGGAGATGGACAGTCTAGACATGGGTGTCAGCTCAGGGTGCTGGGGCACAGAGCAGGTGATGACAAGTAACGAGCAGGACGTGAGTTGTTTGCACTTAGAGAGTGTGGAGAATTTGGCGGGTAGAAAACTATGAGGGAAAAGGGGTCAAATTCTTTAAAAAAAATTTTTTTTTGGGCCGCCTGGGTGGCGCAGTCGGTTAAGCGTCCGACTTCAGCCAGGTCACGATCCCACGGTCCGTGAGTTCGAGCCCTGCATCAGGCTCTGGGCTGATGGCTCAGAGCCTGGAGCCTGTTTCCGA
>NW_024418026.1:0-1552 GCF_014898765.1 Herpailurus yagouaroundi | reverse complement strand
CCAAAAATAAATAAACGTTGAAAAAAAAAATTAAAAAAAAATTTTTTTTTAAGTTTATTCATCTTTGAGAGACAGGGAGAGACAGAGCATGAGTGGGGAAGGGGTAGAGAGAGGGAGACACAGAATCCAAAGCAGGCACCAGGCTCCGAGCTGTCAGCGTGGAGCCCAACACGGGGCTCGAACCCACAAACTGTGAGATCGTGGCCTGAGCTGAAGTCGGCTGCTTAACTGACTGAGCCACCCAGGTGCCCTGGACTTGGACGGATGGCTCTTGGAGGCCGATGAGCTCGGTAGCAAACATTGCTTCTGGTGCAGAGTTTAGTGAGCAGGTCACTTGGGCTTCCACTGTAACCGGTTTTCTCCTTGGGAAAACAGGGATTATCTGGCCTGCTTTATCGGGTTCTTATGAGGACTAAATCAGATAATGTGTGTAAATGGCTAGCACGGGACTTGTAGGCCATTGCGTGAGACATTCCTTTCCTTCTGCACAGAAATGAGTGCCAGCATTATAATGAGTCACAGACAGCAGCCACGGAGTGGACTCTCGTGGATTATGTTTTCTTCTTTTGTTTAGAAAACTTGTTCGATGTGGCTTGGTTTTTTGGTAGCATTACCCTTTCGAAAATCTGTTATGAATCCCACACACCCGTGCTGATTTTCACGATGGTTACTACCTTCCTTTTCCCTGTGTGATTTCGCTTGTGAAATAGATGCCAGAAAGGTTAAATTACTTGCCTCAAATTAGGACTTCTTTCTTTTTTTAATGTTGATTTATTTTTTTTATTTATTATTTAAAAAAAATTTTTTTTAACGTTTATTTATTTTTGAGACAGAGAGAGATAGAGCATGATCGGGGGAGGGTCAGAGAGAGAGGGAGACACAGAATCCGAAACAGGCTCCAGGTTCTGAGCTGTCAGCACAGAGCTCGACGCGGGGCTCAAACCCACGAACTGTGAGATCGTGACCTGAGCTGAAGTCGGACGCTTAGCCGACTGAGCCACCCAGGCGCCCCTGATTTGTTTATTTTGAGACAGAGAGAGCGCATGAATGAGCAGGGGTGGCACAGAGAGAGGGGGAGAGAGAGGACCCCAAGCAGGCTCAGAACCATCAGCGCAGAGCCCAATGCGGGGCTCGATCTCACGAACTGTAAGATCATGACCTGAGCCGAAATCAAGAGTCGGATGCTTAACCGACTCAGCCAACCAGGTGCCCCGAGAGAGAGAGAATGTTAAGCAGGTTCCACACCCAGTGCAGAGCCCAACTTGGGCTTGATCCCAGGATCCTGGGATCATGAGCTGAGCCGAAATCAAGTCGAATGCTCCACTGACTGAGCCACCCAGTCGCCCCAGCAACTATAAGTTTTAAATTAGGTCTACGATGAATTCTGAGATAATTTTTGTATATGATGTTGGTGTACACTGAGTATTATTTTTTTGCATATGGAGATCCAATTGCTTCGGAAAGATTTGTTGTGAAGATTTTCTCCACTGAATTATCTCTGTCCCTTTGTTAAGTAAATTACTCACATGAATGGGTCTTTTCTGCCTCTTCT
>NW_024418025.1:0-3108 GCF_014898765.1 Herpailurus yagouaroundi | reverse complement strand
TTCACCAAATACATATTCTTATTCCCTTCTCACTCCCAACCTCACATGTTAGATTGGTTGCTATTGCCCCACAGGGCCCTGTAGCTGTTTGTCTTTTTTCATTTCATCTTTTACTTTGGGTAGGTATTGTTTGCTGTATCTTTAAGGTCATTCATCTTTTCTTTTGCCATTTCTGATCAGATGTTAATTATTCAAAGTGAAAATTTTGTTAGTTTTTGATGTTACCTCTGTGAATTCCATTAAAAAATTTTTTTTACTGTCATTTTTCTCATTCATTTTCCTTTACATACATACATTTATTTATTTATTTATTTAGCATTTATTCATTTTAGAGAGACAGAGCGTAAGCGGGGGGGGGGGGGGGAGGGCAGAGAGCGAGGGAGACACAGAATCCGAAGCAGGCTCCAGGCTCCGAGCTGTCAGCACAGAGCCTGATGTGGGGCTTGAACTCACAAACCACGAGATCATGAACTGAGCCGAAGTCAGATGTTCAACTGACTGAGCCACCCAGGGCCCCATCTTTTACATTCTTTTTTAATAAAATGTTTATTTATTTGGTGGGGAGAGGGGCAGAAAGGGAGAGAGAGAATCCCAAGCAGGCTCGAGGCTCAGTGCAGAGCCTGGCATGGGGCTCCATCCCACGACTGGGAAATTACGACCTGAGCTAATATCAAGAGTGGGATGCTTAACCCACTGAGCCACCCCAGGGCCCCTCATTTTCTATTTCATTCTTAAGCATATGATGCATATTGATAATAGCTGATTTAATATCTGTGGTTGTCCCTTCTATTAACTCCATTGTTTTCTGTTTTTATTTTTATATTTTCTCCTGGTTGAGACTCACATTTTCCTGCTTCTCTGTATACTTGGTACATTTTCATTGGATGCCATACTTTGTGATTTTTGTTGTTGCTATTGTTTTTTGTTGTTGTTGTTGAGCTAGATTTGTTGTAAAACAAATGTTGAACTTTGTTTTAAAGTTAGTTTTGGAAATTTTTGATTATTGAGACTTATTTGTTAGCTCTCTTAGGGATGGTCTAGAAGATAATGTGTTGTAGGCTTCATTTAGCATTACTTTTATTTGTTTGTTTTTGTTACTTATTTTTAAGTAGGCTTCATGCTCAGTGCAGAGCCCAGTGTGGGGCTTGAACTCAGGACCCTGAGATCAAGACCTGAGCTGAGATCAAGGGTTGGACACTTTACCGGATGAGCCACCCAGGCACCCCAGCCCTAATTTTAAAGGCATGTTTTGAATGTGGTAATATAGTCAGTGAGGTCTTGGCACTCTGGCTGGAGGGAATACGACTGATTCCTGGCTCTGGGAGCTCTGGGACTTGAGTTGCAGCTGTGCTCTCATCTTTCCTTGGAACTTGTTCTTGTTCGGCCTTTTGGGGCTTTACTCCACTTTTAAACAGATTGGTATTCAGATAAAAACTTAAGGGTACCCTTATGCAGATGTCTGGATCTATTTCCCTGTACAACTCCTTCCTCTTGTGTACTCTGTTCCACAATTTCTAGCCTCCAGAACAGGTGATTTCTGTGTCCCCATTTCCGCAAAATTGCCAGTCTCTGAGTTCCCCTCTCTGTGCTGTAGTTTGTACATTAACTCCATGCAGAAAGCCTTTGTGATGTGGGGTGCCTGGCTGGCTCAGTGTGAAAAGCATGTTAGTCTTGATCTCAAAGTTGTGAGTTTGAGCCCCACGTTGGGTGAGATTAAACAAACAAACAAACAAACAAACAAAGTTTTAGAAAAGTAAAAAAAGAAAGGCTTTGTGATAGTAGGGTTCACCTTGTTTCTTCCCTGTTGTCCAGGGATTACAATTGTGTCCCTCCCTTTTGTTTAATGTCTAGTCATGGTTGTTTCCTATAGTCTGTCTGGTTTTCTAGCTGTTTATGGCTGGAGGGTAATTTGAACCTTCTTACTCCCATGTGGCTTTAAATAGAAGTCTGTTGTATTATTTTAGGAACTTAAATGAGTTTTAATTCATAGTATTAATATGGAACATTGGATTTTTGGTGGAAATTTTTCTTTAGTTAGTGCTGTTATTTACTTCAAATTTCTTTGCAACAGAGTGAATCAAAACTACAATAAAAGGGCTAATAGATACAAAAGAAAAAGAAGAGGGAAGAAAAGCCAAAGAAAAATTAAAATAAATAACTTTTATGTTACCATATGTAATTAGACTTCAAAGTTCTGTTAAAAACCAAAACTGGGAACATCTGAAAGCAATATGGAAATATAAAATGTAGGCTTCTATTTTTCAGTGATACGGCTTTGACAAAGTATGGCCATTATCTTTTGCATTCAGAAAAAAATAAATTTAGCATTTGATTAAACAGAAAAATCATACCAGAAGCCAGTGAGCAGCACTAGAAAAACATAAAGGAGGGGTGCCTCGGTGGCTCAGTGGGTTGGGCGTCCAACTTCAGCTCAGGTCATGATCTCATAGTCCATGAGTTGGAGCCCTAGTCAGGTTCTGTGCTGACAGCTCTGAGCCTGGAGCCTGCTTCTGATTCTGTGTTTCCCTGTCTCTCTGCCCCACCCCTGCTTGCTCTTTTTCAAAACTGAATAAACATTAAAAAAAAAAAAAAAAGAGAAATATAAAGGAAATATGGGAAATTTAAAAATTACATAATGTTGATAAGTTGGTCCATTGAACAGAAGGAAAAGAATTGTGATGGATTGGTGAATGTAAAAAGCATGCCTTATTGGTGCCAAAACCAAGAATTAAGAGAAGTAAGGAAAAGAAAGCAAGGCAAAAATTAAAAATTTCTATTTGAGGAATACCACAATCTCAAAAACTGACACACACACACACACACACACACACACACTCCCTCCCCCCTCTCCCTCCCCCCCACTTCTAGATAAAACAAATTTGAAATAAAGCCAATTGTGCCAGAAAACAAAAAATAGCAATGGTCAGGAAAGTGGGAAAGAAACATAAAACAGAGCAAAACACTGGTTTGGAAGGTTAAATGACAAAACCAGCTAAGTCATCATGTTTCAGTTTCTTTAACGATGAGTATTCATAATCATGAGGAATCATAAAGGAAAGATTAAAATTCTGCCTCCATAGTATCTCTTGAACTAGTTTCTTATTGTCT
>NW_024418024.1:0-2047 GCF_014898765.1 Herpailurus yagouaroundi | reverse complement strand
ACAATTGGTAACTCCAATAAAGAAAACTATTATTTAAGAATTCTTGGGGCGCCTGGGTGGCGCAGTCGGTTAAGCGTCCGACTTCAGCCAGATCACGATCTCGCGGTCCGTGAGTTCGAGCCCCGCGTCGGGCTCTGGGCTGATGGCTCAGAGCCTGGAGCCTGTTTCCGATTCTGTGTCTCCCTCTCTCTCTGCCCCTCCCCCATTCATGCTCTGTCTCTCTCTGTCCCAAAAATAAATAAACGTTGGAAAAAAAAAAAATTAAAAAAAAAAAAAAAAGAAGAAGAATTCTTCCTTGCCCCTCAACATGTCTCCGGAGGCAAGGGAAACAAAAGCAAAAATGAACTACTGGGATCTCATCAAAATACAAAGCTTCTGCACAGTGAAGGAAACAATCAGCAAAACTAAAAGGCAACCAACAGAATGGCAGAAGATATTTGCAAACGACATATCAGATAAAGCGTTAGTATCCAACATCTATAAAGAACTTATCAAACTCAACATCCAAAAAACAAATAATCCAGGGAAGAAATGGGCAAAAGACATGAATAGACACTTCTCCAAGGAAGACATCCAGATGGCCAACCGACACATGAAAAAATGCTCAACATCACTCATCATCAGGGAAATACAAATCAGAACCCCAATGAGACACCACCTCACACCTGTCAGAATGGCTCACATTAACAACTCAGGCAACGACAGATGTTGGCGAGGATGCAGAGAAAGAGGATCTCTTTTGCATTGTTGGTGGGAATGCAAGCTGGTGCAGCCACTCTGGAAAACAGTATGGAAGTTCCCCAAAAAACTAAAAATAGAACTACCCTCCGACCCAGCAATTGCACTACTAGGCATTTATCCACGGGATACAAGCGTGCTGTTTCGAAGGGACACGTGCACCCCCATGTTTATAGCAGCACTATCAACAATAGCCAAAGTATGGAAAGAGCCCAAATGTCCATCGAGGGATGAATGGATAAAGAAGATGTGGTTTATATATACAATGGAGTATTACTCGGCAATCAAAAGAATGAAATCATGCCCTTTGCAACTACGTGGATGGAACTGGAGGGTATTATACTAAGTGAAATTAGTCAGAGAAAGACAAAAATCATATGATTTCACTCATATGAGGACTTTAAGAGACAAAACAGATGAACGTAAGGGAAGGGAGACAAAAATAGTATAAAAACAGGGAGGGGTACAAAACAGAAGAGACTCATAGATATAGAGAACAAACTGAGAGTTACTGGAGGGGTTGTGCGAGGGGGGATGGGCTAAATGGGTTAAGGGGCATTAAGGAATCTACTCCTGAAATCATTGTTGCACCAGATGCCAACTAATTTGGATGTAAATTTTAAAAAATGAAAAATAAAAAAAAAATTTTTTTAAGAATTCTTTCTTGCCCTATATTTAAGAATCTCCCAACCTCAGTTTGTTTTAAAAGGTTGTTATTTTATGTTTTTATTACATACGTAGTACCATACTATTGTTGGTCTATAGAACCTAAATTTCTGGTACTTGTGCTTCATAAAAAGAATTTATTTTGTGGTAGTACAGCAGATTTATCCAAACTGCTTTACCCAACCCTACCATGTTGATCTTTAGGGACCAGACCTAACAGAAGGCCAAAACAGAGGAAAAACAGCCAAGGAAGTTCCCAAGGAAGCTGTAACCCCTCATAAAGTGTGGATGATTATCAAATAATATGAGTCACTGATAAAATTCTTAAACCTCCCAGAAAGAGTGCATAAATGTTTTCTAACATCCACTTGTGTCCGTCTCATATTTGAGGACACTTTTTAAGCAATCCATAATTATTTTAAATGTAAAAGCATATTTCCTTTTCACTCAATTGAGTAGTATTTACTGAGAAGAAGTCACTCATTGGAAAGTATACAGTTATTCCAAATATTGCCATTCTCTTCTTGCAGCATTATTTATAATAACCAAGTTATGGAAATAACCTAAGTGTCCACTGATACATACATGGATAAAGAAGATATGGTATATATATATATATATATATATATACACACACACACAC